>NC_059105.1:173689615-173892115 GCF_020740685.1 Jaculus jaculus | reverse complement strand
GATTGACCTGAAAGTCACTTTGTAGCCTATGCTGGCCTTGAACTCATAGAAATCTTCCTGCCTCTGTCCTCTGAGCACAATTGTAAGCATGAACCCCCATGCTTGGTTTAGGTTAATTTTTAAGTGGGACAAAGAAGAGGGGCCATTTAAAACTGACTTAGCTAAACTTCAAAGTGTGGAAAAAAGAGCAGAAGCCTTTAGGAATTGTCCCGCGATAGCAAAGTGCTTCAGAAACCACAAGTTATCAACACAGAATCATCAACAAGGTGCAGCATCACGATGTGAGCTGTGCTGCTGATGTAATAGGCAATAGAAAGCCAGAAACCACAGCCTCAGCCCTCTGGGACGTTGTAATAGGCTAAACACCTTGGCCATCTTGGATAATAAGCATACACATACGCACACACCCGCCAGCCCACCTGGTGTCTAATGTGTCAGTGCAATCATTGCCCAACCTTACTCCAGAGGATGTGTACCAGTGTTCTAAGGCGTGGCTTGATGAAGTCCTAATTACAGGCAGAATATAGGTAGAGGTATTCCTTCATTTCTCCAAGATCTCACCAGGGCAATTCCTGTGATAAGCCCTTCTAGCTACACAGGTCCCTTGATTACAACATAGCACAATCAGTTTTCTCATTAATGCCTATCTCCCCTACTGGACACGAAGACTCAGGAAAATAGGCTTGTGCTTGCTTTTGCTGATTCTTTGGGGTTAGTGCAGGAAAAAAAAAAAAAAACTGATTTAGCTAAACTTTCACAAAGCTGCAATTCAATTATATGCATTTAGCATGAGAGACTCCACTCAGTTTGGTCTGCTAAATTAGGGCCAATGAAGAAGCTTAGTCTAAAAAAATGGGGGCTCCTACTTGTTTAATATTCTCAACCCTTAATCCAATGTAATCTCCTTGAAACTAAATATCTAGTGGAATATTGTTTTCAACAAAGCCTCATGAACAAAAAGTCACATATCTGGGTCAGATATGGATCAGATGAAATGGTTTGTTGTCACTGATTTCTAAACAAGTGAAAATGTCCAATGAAAGACTTTGGATATTAATTCTTCTGAGCATTAAATGTACTTTCCTCAAATTAATGTACCAGCAGATTAAACCTGCCCATAGAGGAGTGAGGACTTAGCTCAGGTGATAGAGATGTTGTCTGAGGTACACAAAGCCTTATGCATGTTCCCAGAGCTGCATAAACTTGGTAACTGGGTATGCAAGCCTATACTTTCAGCACTTAGGATGTGGAGGAAGGAAGATCAACAATTCAAAGCTATCTTCAGCTACAGAACAAGTTCAAGGCCAGCCTGGTCTACATAAATTGATGTCTCATAAAACATAATAATAAATTTACCTATGTGCAGGCATTTGTGAAATTTAAGTTATGTACCTAATTTACATAGAAATTCATATCTCAGTTTGTATCTACATCTTATTTTAATAACCATATAAGGAAGAATTAAAAATTATCTTTCACTAGTACACAATCTCACACATTTTTTGTATTAATTGAGCATTACTAGGTGTAGCCTTCTTAAAATAATGAGTACAAATTGGATAGTATATAACATTCAGAAACAGCACAATTATGCATGCACAAAAATACAATGAAGAAAAAAAAAGAATGATGTAAAAATATATAACATGATGCCCTGATACTTGTTAACAACTAAAGCCATTTTTCTCTGCACCATGTACATAATCTTATGTGTATCACATTAAATAATTTCTTCTCCCTCACAGAGTCATATGATGAGCTTATTGCTATGACTATAATTTAATTTCATTATTTAAAACATGCAAGAAACAACAATTTAAGTATACTTAGTTCTGGATTAACAACAGAGTTTTTCCTTAGACATAAAGTAAAACCCAGATCATGATAATTTACTGCACTACAAAAGGCTCTTGTGTACACTGTTACATCAGAAAATAGATTTGATGGATGATCTAACTTATTTTTGAGATACATTTATTTTTCTACAATGTGCTAAAAATACTATCAAAGCTAAAAAGCATGACAAATCACATCAATTTCTCATTTGGAAAAAAGTTCTTGCATTATTACATTTTTACACAGTTGTCATCATTCAAATCTACTTTTCCTGCTGGTGAACAAAACTTGCTTTGTCCATTTGCTGCTTGCTTTTGGATCTAGTGTTTTATTTGCTGGCTTGATTTCCCACATGCAGTACCTCTGCGCATCACTGTTTGTTTAATAACCCACTATATATTTTATTTGTGGCCATACTGAGAGCAGGTCTTCATAATGCATTGTAATGCAGGAAACTACAGAAAGCAATATAAAATATCACTTTGTAAAAAGCATTGTCACCTGTGGAATTTGTCTCTTGATATAATAATGTTTTAGAATAAAAGAGGGGGATGATAAAATATAAGCTTTGTTCATTTCCTGATATTAAAAATGTGTGTGAAGTTAGACCCATAAGTTATGATATCCTGAGATTATAGATTCAATAGAAATTTGACTAGATTTTGAGAAGCATAGTGAGGAACAATTATAACAAAATGAAAGGCTATGCCACAGAATACTGGCATGGAATGTTCCTCTACTCCACGTTGGTGAAGTAACGTCACACTTCTTTGAAAAGATATTATGTACAACAGGACTTTAAAGACAAGATATGTGTGACTGGTAAAATCAAGTAAGCCAGCCTCAATGGGTTCAAAGCCATTTGAATTGTTTGACATGATATTGAAGACCTTCCATCTCACTTGCCAGGAATCTTCACCCTTACTGGGGAAGAACTGGGACATTGCAAGACAGGGAGTTCTGATTCTCATCAGTGTCTGCAAGGATGGTTGCTGCAAGTCAAGAGAGATCAAAATCCCCAAAGAATAAACCATTCTTCCCTTTAAGTTTAGATGATATCTGCATTTGATGTAACAAGATGATAAAGTATACATGCAAAGGTATAACAACAAGATACACGTGTAAATGTGTGTGTGTGTGTGCCCGTGCACACACACAAGGGTATGTGATGACTCACAATTCTCTGCACAAGCATTCCTTGTACATCACTAAAGGTTGTATCATTTACACTGATGCATTCCAGTACAGGGTTGAATATACAAAATTAAGCATTCTGTACATTTTTGGAAATTGCTTTTCAGGTTTATGTTTGATGACATTTGACTTCTAAATACACAGCTAGAAGTGACCCCCCCCAAAAAAAAAAATGATGAGTTTACTGAATGCTGAGTCTCTCTGCTTTATACTTATCTCCTGACCAGTTTATGTACATACATTAAGTGGAAACCACCTAAATGTAGTTTTCACTCCAAAGAAGAATCTACCTTGCTATTACCATAAAATAAGTGTAAAAGAAAGAATGAATGGTGCAAAGTCAAGTCAGGAAGTTGTAACATGAGAAGCAGGGGCAGGGCCATCCCCAGTGCATAAAAATACCCAAGAGGGTTCAAATCAGATAGCTAGCATCTTTCCTGTGAGGCTCTGAGAGCGGGAGTCCACAACTCAGAGGTTCAAAGCTCTTGAGAGTACATATGCTCCCAAAGGGCAACAGAAGAAAATCAGATAGACATAAACTTACTGAATAGAAGGCTCAGAACAGCCAGGAATCACCGTGTCATCTGTCATTCCAGCACCTGGTTGGTGGAGACAATAACTTTATAAGGCCAGGTTCATCCTCCACTACCATAATTGAGGCCAGTTTGAGACAGTATCTCAAAAGAAAGAAAGATATGAAGAAAGAGAGAAAGAGAGGAAGGAAGGAAGGAAGGAAGGAAGGAAGGAAGGAAGGAAGGAAGGAAGGAAGGAAGGAAGGAAGGAAGGAAGAGGGAGGGAGGAAGGGAGGGAGGGAGGGAACAAGGGGAGGAGGGAAGGAAGGAAAGAAGAGGAAAAAGAGGAGGAGAAGGAGGCAGAGAAGGCAAAGGACCAGGAGAAAGAAATACTTCAGAAGAACCAGTTGAGAGAGAGAGAGAGACTAAGGAGGTCTCCTCAATCATTTTTCATGGAACATGTAGGCTCTCTGCCTGTCAGTATTGAAGATGAGCAAAAGATTCAGTTGCTAATAAAATCCGATTTCTGAATGATCCAGAAAGAACAAGTCATGGAATCCACGTAGGCGAACTGTATAGACAAAAGTAGAAAGTAACATTTCTTGCTCTTTGGAGTTTGTCAGTGAAGATTAACTCATTGTTTTAGCATAGTGCATCTTATGTTTGCTGTCTTTAGTTGTTATGGGAGATGGACATTGGCAAGGCAGCTGAGGGGTGATGGTCCTCTGCTGGCTATGCCCAAGATCTGTCCTTGGGCCTGTAGGAACACTCTGGTCATTACCCTTTACTAAAGGTCAGAAGCAGAAGGATCCGGCTTGCCTTGTCATTGTCCTTAGGGAGTCCTTGCACTCCCAACCAGAGGATGAATTCCAGAATTCCTGACCTCAGACTCCTGGCATCAGGAGTCTGGGGCTCATTTTTTATAAAAGGCAAAACTGCCAGGCATGGTGGCACACGCCTTTAATCCCAGCTCTCGGGAGGCAGAGGTAGGAGGATCTCTGTGAGTTCGAGGCCACCCTGAGAATACATAGTGAATTCCAGGTCAGCCTGGGCTATCGTGATACCCTACCTTGGAAAAAAAAAAAAAAGAAGAAAGAAAGAAAGAAAAAAAGAAAGAAAGAAAGAAAGAAAGAGAAAGAAAGAAAGAAAGAAAGAAAAAGAGAAAAAGAGAAAGAGAAAGAAAAAGAAAAAGAAAAAGAAAAAGAAAAAGAAAAAGAAAAAGAAAAAAAGGCAAAACTGCTCTTCCTCAGGTATCCACTCCCCATAAAAACCCAGATACGAATCTCGAGGTGGGCTTCTCAGCCCCTTCTGGCCTCCCTAGGCAAGAGCTCTGCCATCCTTCCCTAATGGAGTTTCTCCCACACCTTCTTCCCCCCGGGGCCAGAGCTCTACATGGCTTCCATCTCCCATGTTCTAGGCATAGGCCTCCTCTTCCTCTTGCCAAAGTTGTGAGCTATAATGAAATCATTCTGCAGCTCGTCCTCTGGTCCGCAGATTTCATTCTTCAAATTCAGCAGACAAGGATCATGGAACACGCCAAATTATCAGTATGTTTGCATTCAAGGAGTCCAAAGTTCCTGCATCAACTGGAGGCCATTATGAACCTCAGTTTTATATTTATGACAAGGTATAAAGGAGATTTATGCTTTGGAACATTTACAAACATCACAGTGCCCAAACTACTCAACCCCGTGGGATGAGAATCGCCATGGCCAACCCTCCTTCAGTATGAGCTCAAATGACTCCTAAGTTATTCTTAAAAGAAAACCATGTTACTAAATAATTTAACAGTATATTTTAAACTAATAGCCATTTCCAATAACCCTCAATCATCTTACAATCTACATAAATTTAATTTCAGTTTGTCTTTGATATATTCATGAACTCTGCCCTTTAACTGGTATTTTAAAGTCTTACATATGCATTTCTTTTCTGTGCAACAAAGGAAAGAGCGCCTTGAGGGTAAATATAATGTCATCTATTACAGAATCTTTCACAAGACCCCGGCCTCTAACATTTATTAAATATTTTACCACTTAATCTTTGGACTGTACTTATGCTTGAAAATTAAATCCTTCAGAAGTTAATTATCAAATTACTTTATCTTCTTGGAAAGGCCTTCTCATGTCAGTAGATTGATAACAAAAATTCAGATAGCATGCTGTGAAGAATTTATTTCTTTAAAATTCTTATGTGTGCCCCATACTTCTCAAACTTCAGGCATCAGTGAAATACCACAGAAATAATTTATTCTGTTTGCTCATCACTATGGTCATTTTTGAAAATGTTTTGCCTCTTAAGGAAAACATGGTGACCATCTTTAAAATATATATAAATTTTCAAATGGTTACACCTTAGTTTTCACTTCCCCACTTAGCTAAATGCCCATTTTCTTCTAAGACTTTAAGAATTCTAAATCACAACACAGAATAAAACCATTGTTTTAAGTGGAAAAAAAAATGTCATTGATGCCAAGGGTCAGACAGATCCTTTGAAGTGTTGACTTTCTAGTGAAGCTATCCATACAAGTACAACTTTTAAGTGGCAGCAAGTGTTATTTTATGTTCCTTCCTCATTACCACTAAAAGACACTTTGAAAGTTTGGCCAGATCTTTACAGCGAGCTTATTACATGGTGCAACTCTCTGGGCTTTGAAGTTCTATAAACCATGCATATGATTGTTTCTAGAGGAAAGCTTCAAACTCCCAATACTTTAGATCTAGTGAGTTCTCTCAAAGACATAGATTTTGGTCTTGATCATGAAATGTGTAAGGGGTATATAGCAAGTAAACATTATTTCTAGATGCCAGAACATAGGGCATGTTTATAACTTATATTTACTGGAGCATTTTGAGAATTGATATTTTTAGGATTTTGCTGAGAGTAAGTCACTGCTATATCATTTTCCTTTTTTTATTTTTCTTTCAATTCCCTTTAAGGAGAGAAAAGTTTGATTATATAATGGTAAAAATGCTAATGGTAATGTCCTGTTTCAATGTCTATGGCAATACTTTATACTATAGTATCTTTTGGGATAAAGCAATATAAGTTAACTTTATCTTCTTTTCTGATGGGCCTTTTGTTTCTAGAAATGAGCTCCAGATTCATGTGCCACCTTGAACATCTGGTTTATGTGAGTCCTGGGGAATTGAACCTGGGTTCTTTGGCTTCACAGGCAAATACCTTAACTGCTAAGCCATCTCTCCAGCCTCAGGTTAACATTTGTGTGTGCATATACATGGGTGCTGGTGATTTATCAAGAGCCATGAAGAAAGTACACTACCACTGAGCTATGCTGCCACCCTCAAATTAACTTTTACTCAGAGCATATAAATAATAAGGTAATATGTTTAAAAATTATTTTAAGTAAGTAGTTTGTTATAAAAAGAAAATTCTTCTGAATAAAAACATCGTTACAGTGGTGTAAAGTCTTAAACAAGGATTACATAAGTCATATTAAATATTTGTTAATCTCTCCAAAAGCTTATATATACATTTCTTATAAAAAAAAAATATAACTTTGTTCCTAAGGACAGTGAAAAGAATTAATAAAAAATATGTGCCATTTTATGGGATACTAGACAAACTTTGAGATAAATTTCAGAGATGACTGATTTCTATAACCATCTGACCTGAATGGCAGGGTTTAGCATACTTGCCTCTAAGTTCCTGTTTTGTTTAAATGGCAGACAAAATTCTAAGACTTCCCCATGATGACCTTATATTTACCTTTAGAGTCTTCAAGATAGTAATGAAGACTTCAACAATGTTTTATTTTGGCAGACTACTAATGTGAGTCTCAGAAAGAAGTGATTGGATTGAAATATTTGTTGAAAATATTCACGAAGAAATGAAAACCTGAAGCAAAGTAAGTAATCAATGGGAGTCAAAGACGGCATTAGAGAAACAGTTCCTGGTGAGCTAAATGTATGAGTGCAGACCTGTAATCTCACCATTATGTATTAGAGCCAGGTGGGCTTGGGGTTAAGGTAAGATGCTAGAGTGCTTGCCTACCATGACACGTCTGGGTTCCATCACGTAAAACTGGGGCTGTTGACACACACCTATTACAGCAGCACTAAGGAAATGGAGATTGCAGAATCAGAGATGGGAGGTCATCTTCAGATACATAAGGAGTTAGATTCCAGCCAGGGATACCTGAGACCCTGCCTCAAAACATATATATATATATGTTGTAGTCAGGTTCACATTGCTAATATAAATTACACAACAAAGAACACCACATTCCGCCCTTGGCCCACATAAACTGATAACCATACATGATGTAAAATGCAATGCATTCATCTAACTTTAAGAGCCCCAATAGATTTCATCAATTTCAATGATGTTCATACATCCCCATAATCCAAGATCTTTTAACTGAACCATAATAGAAAAAAAAAAAAAAAAAAAACCTGTAATGGCACAGAATAAACATTCACACTACAGAAGATGGCATTAGGCATAGCAAAGAAACATTCAGCCAATACAAGATTCAAAACAACCAGCTAAACCATCAAACTGCAACTCTTAAGTGCAACAACTCTAGGTAGTGACAAATCTTCAAGTCCGATAATTGTACCCAGCAACAAATCTCTGGAACTCCAATTCCATCCCTCCAGCTAGGCTATTCACAGGCCTGGAAAACTTCATTTGGCCAGCAGCTTTCCTTAGCAGCCATCTCGTGGGCTCAGCATCTCCACTGGGTCTCCACTAGAATCCACGGTTCATCCTCATGGCCCCATGGGGTCTCCATGCAGGCAACCAGCAAACCTGCTTCACACTGCCCATGGCCATTTCCATAACACAAGACCATGTTGCATACTCAATGACCCTCTCTTTTCAGCATTTCTTATACTCTACAATACCAGGTGAGGTGTCAGTTTGTTAATCCGGGGTGGGGGGGGGGGATAAAGCAGACTTTGAAGAACAGGACACTCCTTGAGCACTCAGGCCCTTCGAAAGAGTCTGCATTCCTCCTGTTGTCCAGCGCAGTTCAGCGGCCCAGTCTCACAGGTTGTCATCTCTCACACAACTTGCAGGTGAATGGATAGAAGTTTAAGCCCAAAGATTATTTCTTCTTCTTCTTCTCCTCCTCCTCCTCCTTCTTCTTCTTTTTTCTCTGTGCCACGTCCCTCTGCTTACACCAGTTCATTTCTATGCAAAGCAGCCCTGCACAACTTCTCAGGAGCTCAGCATAACAGCGAGCCTCACACAAACTGCTAGCCCTGTCCAAGCAAAGCTCTTTTCCATCCTCATAAGCCAATCCTCACAGTCCATAGTTCTTATTGTGTTCAGGTCTTTCAACTCTGACCAGGGTAGTCCATCAGGCTGTATTTACAGCACTGCAAGTCTGCTTCGGCAAAGGTTTCAAATCCTTCCACATTCCTCTTGAAAATCAGCTCCAAAAGGCCAAAGCCGCACAGTCAGGTGTCCAGCAGCAACCCCACTCTCGGTACCATTTTACTGTTGCAGTCAGGTTCACATTGCTCCAAGAGGAGCCTGTGGGACAAAGAGGTTCATTTTGGCTTAGAGGATTGAGGGGAAGCTCCATGATGGCAGGGAAAACGACAACATGAGTACAGGGTGGACATCACCCCTGGCCTATATAAGGTGGACCATAGCAACAGGGGAGTATGCTAAACACTGGCATGGGGAAACTGGCTATAACACCCATAAGCCCAACCCCAGCAATACACTCCCTCCAGGAGGCATGAGTTCCCAAATCTCCATCAGCTGGGAACCTAGAATTCAGAGTACCTAAGTTTATGGGGGACACCTGAATCAAACCACCACAATATATATATATACACACACACACATACACACACACACACATATATATATGTAAATCAGTGTATATATATATATATATATATATATATATATATATATATATATATATATTGATATGAAATTCATTGTTTGTTCTTTGCAAAAATGTTAAATCTATCAGTTAGAACAATGCTGCCAATTATTTTGCATTTTATCTTCAGAGTTATAGACTATGGCAAGCGGTGAATCCCACTTGAGTGAAGATGACTGGCCCTTGCATAGAGCAGTGCGTCATTGTCTGGGCCGTTGGGATTTCTTGATTCAATATATATAAAATGCCTACAATATGCCCAACACAGAGTAAGTATTCAATGTTGCTTGTGTTTCTCACTTGACCTTAATTCAGAATTTAATTCAAGATTACTGAGTTTATTTTTTTACTGTAGATATCAAATTAGTATTTGCATAGCATGCTTTTGTTAATATAGCTGAGAAAAAACGTGTGACAGACAAGTATAATAGTAAAATCTGTGTCTACTAAGTACTATCTATAGGACAGACAGGTTTCCTGTGCATCTGATGTTTACACGAACAGCCAAGCTACTAACAACGTGATGTGAGACAGGCAGAGTTCAGTCTTCTCAGCTTATGTCCAGGATACTTTCATAGAGCCCATTATTTTCAGCAAAGCTTCCATAGGGGGTCTTAGCTTATAGACATAGACAAGAAGGAACTTCCTTTTAAGAGGATTGTGGCTAGAATTATTTGTTCATGATGATTGCCAGAACAGTAGAAACTTTCTCCCCAGGGCTGACTGATGAATCAGGAAACCCAAATCAAAAAGCAAATGCTGAGCCAGTGACCTTAGAGAGATGCTATCACAAACCTCAAGAATTCTATCAAAAAAGCAGTTCAAAAGATTGGAAGGAGACATTTGAAAAGGTAGTCAATAAAGCACTAGTTACAGATAAACCACTGATGCAAGTTTGATGAGATAGATATACCTTTATTACTTTGCCATACTGAACCATAGCTCAGGCTACCCACTGAAGATTCTTCTAGAACCCAGGAGCGACACTCAAAAATCTTCATTCAGGTATGTGCGCTGTGTGGTGGATGCAGAATGATTGGTATTCCCACTAACTCTTCTAAGCGGAAGGGTAAGGGCAAGTCTAAGTCTAAGGGCCTTTTTCTCTACAGGGTAAGAGGAGGGTTTTAATCATCCATTTGTTGATTCATGTGTTCATATAAATACTTTTAGGTACCTGATATGTACCAAGCATCATTTCTATAAGATGAATAAACATGAGATATGAATTATTTGCCCTTGTGTCTGTCATAGAACATTGGAATGGACAGATATTAATTAATCACAAAATGCATAATAACCAAATGTGGGGACATATACACAAGAAACTTCCATGAATTCTAGTTTAATTACTGTCTTAAAGTCCCCAGTGAAGACATATAAAATAACCCTGGTTATATTGTTGACTATTAAAAAAATTTAGCAAGTTGGAGCTGAACATCTTATGTTTCCTGTAACTGAACATCATGACTCTGTCCTGAGTAAAATGAATAGCTACTTCTCATTTTTAATTGCAGTTGGTACTTTTATTTCAGCAATACAGCATGTTTGGCAAGAATATGTTTCTCTAGGAAAAAATAATATTCAAAATGTTAGCAAACAACATTTTAGATTATTTTTTAGACCATATACTATAGATTGATATGTTTTATGAGCAATTTCTATGCAATATTCAAATAAACCACATTGACTACCTCAAGGCTTCTGTAATGTGTTGAATATATAAATTAAAAATGGAATAATAGAACTACATACAGTATGTATGAGTTTTGTAGTTATAGAAAGATTTTGAAATAAAAGTCTATGTAAAGTCATATGGATAAAGTCACATGGGTAGTGTTTGAAATGTACTTCTAGGTTCACTCTTATGAAAGATGCCATTGGAGGATTTTTCTCACTTGGGGAGGAAAAAGGGGAGAGAGCAATGAAAATCTGAAGACGATGCAGGTGCTCACTGTGCTTCACTGAACTCGTATTAACCCGCTCTTAGCAAACACCCCTGAAAAATTAAATGTAATCAATACATGTGTTTCAACACTTCTTTGGATAGCACACTTTATCTCTAAGACAGCAATCAATGCTACAGTTTTTCAAAATTTTCATATTTAAAGAGGACTGTTTGAGTTCAAAGCCCCATTGTTGGTTTGTTTGAATGAGGGTCTATAAACAGATTCAAGTGCCCATGGGAACAGCAGAGTGATCCATGAAGGGGAAATAGTTTATTTCCTGTTTCAAGTTGCAAAAGGCCCATCTATTCAGTTTCCAAACAGAAGATACTTTAAAGCAAACTCTAGGGCCTGGAGAGATGGCTCCAGGCATAATGACTTTGCCATTCAAGTGTAAAAAGTTGAGTTCACATTCCAAGCATCTTTGCAGATGCTGTGCCTCATGGCCACTTGCCCATCATCCCAGCATCTAAGAGGCAGAGCACAAGAGGTAGTCTAACTAGATAGACTAGCTGAATTGGGCAGCCCTGGGCTCAAGGGAGAGACTCTGCTCCAATAAATAAGGAGAAGAGTGATGAAGAAGACACCTGAAGGGCTGGAGAGATGGCTTAGCAGTTAAGATGCTTCCCTGCAAAACCTCAAACCCCAGGTTTATTTCCCAAGTACCCATGTAAACAGGACGTGCAAGGTGATGCATGTGTCTGGAGATCGTTTACAGTGGCTGGAGGCCCTGACATGCCCATTCTCTCTCTCTTTATCTGCCTCTCTCTCTCTTTTGTATAAATAACATATTAATAAAGGAAGACACCTGAATTCAGCCTATGACTTCCAAATGCATGCATATATACACGTGTATGCATCACACACACACACACACACACACACACACACACACACACACATATGAAAACAAAAAGGGAGTGAATCTGGGGAGATTGTTCAGTTGGCATTATTCAGACTGCCTGCTCATCAAATGTGAGGACCTGAGTTCTATTCACACCACTCACATAAAACCGCGGGCATGCTTGTAGCGGCTCTCTAGCCATGAGGCATTCAGAGACAAGAGGACAAGTCCGTCCTGCTGAAAGCTTAATCTCCATGTTCAATGGGAGATTATGACTTAGGTAAATGAGGCGGAGGTGGAGGGAGGCACTTGACATCTATCTACACACATGTGCACACTGGATGTACACTTTGCACAGGTGCCACATGCTATGCAGATACACACATTGATGTAGGCACTACATACTACACAGACATCATAAAACTGCTCCCCAGGAGGAAGTGCTCAGGAAGAGGGATGCCTTTTCTCTTCCCTTCAGTGGGCTTTCGTCATCATAAATTCTACAGGTTTGTGGATTTTTTTTATTTTTATTTTTATTTTTTTTTTGGCTTTTCAAGGTAGGGTTTCAGCTTGTCCAGGCTGACCTGGAATTAATTATGTATTCTCAGGGTGGTCTCGAACTCACGGCGATCCTGCTACCTCTGCCTCCCCAGTGCTGGGATTAAAGGTGTGCGCCACCACGCCCGGCTTACAGTTTGTTTTAGAAAAAAGGTATAATCAAGAACGTGGTTTGAAAAATTTATCAAATGAAAATTGGAATTAAAATGACAAAATTTCCCTTTCCCTAAAGTAGTAAGCACACACTCCCCACACACGTGTGCAAACATGTATGCACAGACGCATTAGCAATGTTAGAGTCACCTGTGTGGTGCTGAGGGGCAGCGCAGACTTTGCAGAAAATCAGTCCTATCAGATGGTCTGACGGGCACCCTCTTCCCACAGAATGAGCACCCTACCTCCGTGCTCCCCTGGAGAAGGTGCCTGGGGAATTTTGTGTGCACAGCTGAAGGCTAAAGTCCTACTTCTCCCTCTGCAGGTAGAAGAGACCCGCTGGTCACGCTGCAGGTCCTGGCCGAGTTCTAGGGCCTCTCCACGTAGCTGGCAGCTGTGTGGCCTGCGCTCTGCACCGCGAGGCCATCCAGAGCTGACCCTGCTGTCGCGCATTCGCCCTCCTCGCGCCTTTCAGTGAGCTTTCTCTGACAACTAATTTTGCTTCTTTCTTGGCTAAGGACTGTTATCTTTGGTTGAGCACCAAGGCCCTTACCTAGACAGACATGGGTGGTCTTGTCCTGCTTTCCACCGCGTGTTACCAGCGTGTGTCCGCGGTGACTGCGTTTTCACATCCTGCCTTGGTCATTTCTATGCGCTTCTGTGATGCTGGAGCCCTTTCTGTCTCCCAGATGCTTTTCATTTCTGCACTCTGATTAGAATTGACCAGTAATAAGAATTCATGAGATGGGCTGGAGAGATGGCTTAGCGGTTAAGCGCTTGCCTGTGAAGCCTAAGGACCCCGGTTCGAGGCTCGGTTCCCCAGGTCCCACGTTAGCCAGATGCACAAGGGGGCGCACGCGTCTGGAGTTCGTTTGCAGAGGCTGGAAGCCCTGGCGTGCCCATTCTCTCTCTCTCCCTCTGTCTTTCTCTCTGTGTCTGTCACTCTCAAATAAATAAATAAATAAAATTTTTTAAAAAAAGAATTCATGAGAGATTACTAAGACCTTTCAGATGCTCAGAAAAATGAGAGGTTGAGGAATTTTCTTTGCTTCCTGCGCCTGGGCTCTTTGGTCCTGAGCCTACACGTTTAACTCTAGCCTCCTCTAAGGAGGCTTCCTCCCTTCCTTCCGGTTCTCAGTCATTGGTTGTGCTCATTTCTTTCCCCCTCCTTTCCCATCTGGCAGGAATAGGTTCCCTTTGTCTCCTTAGTTCCTAGGTACTTCACATCTGTTGTTTGCTTCTCTTAATCCTCCCAGCACTCGGTAAATGGTCCTTTCATTAAATTACCTTCAAGAATACCTTCTGTTTTCTGTTGATGTTATGACTAAAACAATTCTATGCAGCCCCTAGTTCCAAATGCTCCTAATTATTTTGGATAAAAAAGACATACCTTAGTTTCTAATACTTCCAATAGAATACATATATTCTAAAACCCTGAAAGAGTTAATCATCTATATATTTTAGAGAGAGGAAAATAATAATACTCTGCCTAGGAAAGCAAGCAGGTATCAAACAGGACTATAAACGAAACTAACTGAAAACAGCCTTTTCTGAAGGGCTGATGATGTCAGTCATTTTCTTAATACTGAAGTACAATATGGTATTGAGATTTGTTTGCTTTTATGGCTATCCACACCACTAGACATCAAGCTTCTAAAAGATAGAAGCTTTGTCTTGTGTATCATTTTATTGTAGCACAAATCACAGCCTACAATTAGAGTCTTACCACTTAGATGAACCAGTGAAGGTTGCATGGTGATTATAGATGTTGGAAGTACGTAAATATATTTACAAAATCAAAAGTCACTACAGCTGAAGGTAGCAACAGCTCAGTTGTTCACTGACCGCTGAATGGACAAAGCAGCAGTAGAATACACACGTAATGGGGCAGCGCCCTGCCAGCAAAAGGAAAGGGCACGGGCACACGCTGCAATGGAGATGGATTTCAGAAACAACATTACACTAAGGGAAAGATGACTGAAACAAAAATTTGGCATATTGTAGTATTCTATTAATAGGAAAATTCACAATAGGTAAATTCAGAGAGATAGACTATAAAGTAATAGTTTCCAGGGGCCAGGGAAAGGAGAAATAGGGAAATTATTTAATGCATATGGGATTTCTTTTTGTAATAAACAGCATGCTTTGAAATGAGACAAGGTCCATGGAATGCCATGAACATAATAACTACCACTGTCATGTTCACTTCAAAACAGTTAACATTATGTTGGCGAATCTCACCTCTATTAAGGAAGAAAAAGGAACTAAGAAAGACATATTTTTTAAATTATTCATTGAATGTGG
This sequence comes from Jaculus jaculus, assembly GCF_020740685.1. Classification (NCBI taxonomy): domain Eukaryota; kingdom Metazoa; phylum Chordata; class Mammalia; order Rodentia; family Dipodidae; genus Jaculus; species Jaculus jaculus. The sequence continues at coordinate 173,876,905 of NC_059105.1, read as the reverse complement.
AACCTCGTCCTGGGTCTGAAAGACATAAGAAAGCCATGAGTATCTTCACCCACAGGATTGGAGAACCAGTCACTACCCCATGGAAGCAGAGACCACCTTCCCGTTGCCATTCCGCGGGGGCAGTGCCACTCGCTGCTCATCTGTGTGCTCTTCCCACACTCAGTCTGCTCAGAATCCTGGGCTGTGCACACGGTGCACACAGCTTGCTTTACGTGGCTACTGGGAAATCAAATCCAGGATGGCAGGCTTTTCTTTCTTCGTTTATTTTCTTAGGAAAGGTCGGTCTTTCAAAATGAGTACCAGCTATTCAAATGATGACAGCCTGCTCCTGACCATGATCAGGTGAGGAGTGATAAAGGCTGGCTCTGAGGTGGTCTGCAGGAACAGAAATGGGGGATCCACATACTGAATAGAGTGGGGCTTGGAAGATTGATGACTTGAAAACAAGAAGTAAGTCTGAACCGCGGACCCCAGAGTGCACAGCTGAGGGTGATCAAGGTGAATGTGCCCATGAGTGAAATAAGGAGAAATCAAAGATAACTATGTAGCGCAGCAAACCACGGTGCTTAGGTGGACCAATGAACGCCTGAGTCTTTGTGAAAGACAGTGTGCCCAAACGTCCAGTATTCAGCATAAACAAACAGGTGAGTCAGAGAGGGCCCTAAAGCCAATAAAGAATGGCACCGGGTTCTCTCATTCTCTCCCCCCTCCTCTCTCTCTCCTTTCTCTCTCTCTCTCTCTCTCTCTCTCTCTCTCTCTCTCTCTCTCTCTCTCTCTCTCTGTGTGTGTGTGTGTGTGTGTGTGTAGTGTGTTGTTGTGCTCAGGATTAAACATAGGACCTTATACACACAAGGCAGCTGTTCTACCACTAAGCTGTTCCTACAGCTTTCTCTGGTTCTTTTAAACCAGAGGGGAAGATAAATAGTAGATGATAGATAAAGAAGATGATGATAGTGATAGATAGATAGACGATAGGTGGATAATGAATATGAATTGCTTCCTAGGGATCTTAGCAGTAGATTTGGCATTCTTTGGTATGAAATGAAGGGTTATAGTAAAAATAGAAGGTAATCAATGATGAACTCCTATATCTTAATGAATGTGCTAGTGAGTATATTATCTTATATCCCCTAAGAAGCATATATTAATATGGGATGAGACAGGCAAGAGACTTGATAGGGAAAATGCATTTCACGTGCAAAATAAGAAAAGAAAGTTAAGCCAAGGAAAACTTCACACTAGAATTCTGAAGAAAACTTGGGGTAGGCTGATAGGAAATCCTTGACACGACAGACCTCACTAAGTGAACAGATTAGGGTCACCTTGATGGAGAAGGTTGAGAGTGAGGGTGTGGAAGATGGATAGGAATGTTGGGGGAGAAAACATGGAGAAGCATGGTAGCTGGTTCTGTCAGCAAAGCACGTGCACACCCCATTTCAGAACACAGGGGCAGAGCATGATTATGGCTGTCATAACACACCAGAGAAGCAAGATTCTCAGCAGAAGACAAATTTAAGAGGAGAGCCAAAATTGATGTGAAATGGGAAAGGCAAAATATTTTAGGGAGGAAAATGTACATGTCCAATGGAGTACCTGAGCTTCTAAAATGCTCTAGACTAATCTTATACCCTTTTAACCACCAAGTATGACAGATAGTAAACATAATCTATAAAATAAATGCTCCTCATGACATCATCTCCTTTTATTTATTTGGTTGCCAAAAAAATTGACTAGTAAGTTTTTTTAGATGTCATTCCATATGGAAATCAAACCCTTTTCTATTTCCTAAACCAGATGTCCAAGTTACAGAACACTGATTTTATGAGGATTAGGCTGCCAAGAATAATTTTGGAAAGAGCTTGCTCTGTCCCTCTCTCTTAAGTTCATAACCTATTATAATATCACCATATGTGGTGGCCCTGAAATGTGGCCAGTGAAATCTTCCTTTAAGAAAACCTATGGCAGCATTGTATGAAAGCAGAGGTTAGCATTCCCCTTGACAAGGATGGAAGAGGCCTTTGAGCCTTACAACATGCATACGGTTAAGGCATTGCCACCTACTTTGTGGCATTTAGTCACTGTTTGAAAGAAAGAAAGAAAGAAAGAAAGAAAGAAAGAAAGAAAGAAAGAAAGAAAGAAAGAAAGAAAGAAAGAGAGAAAGAGAGAAAGAGAGAAAGAGAGAAAGAGAGAAAGAGAGAAAGAAAGAGAGAAAGAAAGCCTATGTCAACAAAGACAGGACACTGACAGCTTCCAGTCTCCACAGCCTCAGTCCCACCATGGCATTGGCACCTGAGAAACTCATCCTCTGGAGCTTTGACAGACAGCTTTGATCCATGTGGTCCCTGTTTGGGACAACATTTGGCTTAACAATTTTTTCTGGGTGTCTCTGTGATAACATTTTTAGGTGAGACAAGTATTCAAATTAGAGTTCTGACAGAGTAAAGAATCTTCTTCTCCCCAGTGCAAGTGGATATCTCTTTAAATGCATTGAGAGCTGAAGTCAAACAAGAAGACAGAGGAAGGGATATTCTTATCTCTCTTTCTGTCTTCTCTCTTGCTTCTCCCCTAAGTTTTTGCTTATCCAGATGTAGACTATCTTACCCTCTGTAACCATGCAAACAAATTACTCTCGAGAACTGTGACAAGCTGTGGCATGGGGGAAAAAAAAGGAATTTTAGTTCCGAAGGAAAGGCAGCAGTCAGCCCACGTGCTCCAGCGGGAGCCAGTTGAGTAAGCAATGCTCTGGATTCTGCCTGCGGGAAGCTTACAGTCTAAAGGAGGGAGGCAGATACAAGAAAATAAGTACCAGCACTGTGCAAGACAGAAGAGGACAAGGAGACTGACGATGCATTAGAGGTGAGTCCAATTTTCAATAGGGTGGATTCACTGAGGTGAGATGTAAACTGGAAGTTTAAGGAGTCGATTGTATTCCTGCTGTGCAAATGTCTGGGTTAAAAACAATCAAATTATGTGTTAGACATGCTATAAAAGCTCTAAAATGAGAAACACCTACAAATTAAAAGCCAGAAAAGAGGTCAAAGGAAGAATGATCAATGAGATAGAAAAATAGATACTGTTTTACAAATATCCAGTTATAACCAATACTATTTGTATTTGACTATGCTACATTTTTAGTAGTATGTTCTTATTTCTATTAATATGATAAAATCATAAAAATTCATTAACTGAGGGAGAAATTTAATAGTTTTCAAAAATATTTATTTATTTGAGAGGAGAGAGAGGAGAAAGAGAGAATGGGCTCCCACCAGGGCCTGTGGCCACTGCAAACAAACTCCAGACACATGCACTACTATTTCCGTCAGATTTTATGTAGGTACAGAGGAATCAAACCCAGGTCCTTGGGCTTTGCAGGCAAGTGACATCTCTGCATCCCCTAATAATTTTATCTATTTCTATAATACAAAGTGAAATTTAATTACAAGTTGACTTCACAAGATACCATTGATTTTCCTTAAGTGAAATTCTGTGCATAATGCGTGCAGCATATTCTGTAATTTGTTCATTCTTGAGACATGCGCTCAGCTGGTCCTCCTCTGGGTCTTTCACGTTACTCATCTACATTGTTTATAGAGTGACACACATGGGTTTCTGAAACGGTCCCCTTCGTCACAGACGTTGTCCACTCTGTCCTTATCAGTGCTCATTTGATATGAGCCTATGCTGATGAAGAACTCCTGCCCATAATTGCATTATAGACACCCCACCCCCCGAGAGAAAGCAGCAGCAGGGCATATATGATAGGCAGAAAGTAGTTTCCCATGCAAGGTCGGCTCATAGAATTCTGGAAAGCAGGACCTGCGACCTGCAAGCTGGAGACACTGGAGAGGCAGTGGAATGACTCACAGCCCACATGCCTCAGCATCAGGAGCACCAGTGTCCAAAGCAAGAGAAGATGGATGTCCTCACAACTGCCTCAGATTTCTCCTCATCATCCTGGTTCATGAGCACAGAGTGCCATTGTTGCAGTCAGGTTCACATCGCTGGTAGAAAATACCCAACCAAGAACAGCTTGTGGGAAACACAGGTTTATTTTGGCTTATAGGCCCAAGGCTCCATGATGACAGGAGAAAACGATGGCATGAGCAGAGAGTGGACACCACCCCCTGGCTAACATAAGGTGGACGAAAGGAACAAGAGAGTGTGCCAAACACTGGCAAGGGGAAACTGGCTATAACACCCATAAGCCCGCCCCCAAGAGTACACTACTTCCAGGAGGCTTTAATTCCCAAATCTCCATCAGCTGGGAACCTAGCATTCAGAACACCTGAGTTGATGGGGACACCTGAATCAAGCCAACACAGCCATCAACCAAGTATTGTGTGTAATTCTACGATTTTCCAGGGTTCCCTAGTGCTGAACTCCCCATTGTTCAATTTATTCTCTCTCCTCCTCACATAATTTCTTCTCTCAGGTTTACAAAATGCAGTGATAGTTTGCCTTTGTCTTTTAAACCTTTCTGCTTACTGTCAACAAATGAACCCTGGGTAGAGCAAAAATGGTCTGTAGATAGTTCCTTTAAACAAGATAAGAAATAAAAGAAAATAGTAGTAAAAAAATTTCGAAAAATAGTTTCCCACTGAAATATTAACACATGCAATTGGAACTAAAATAACTTCACTCCCTTTAGACAGAGTCATGGTCAGTATTATGCATTCCATCCATAATAACTATATTTTTCCTGTTCCTATATTTTTACTCCACAAGACTTTCATATTTCTCCCTTGATACTTTATATTGCCAACTTGACAGGACCTAGAACCACCTGCGTATGATTATCTACATGGTATCAGACCAGCCTCTGGGCATGCCTTGATTAGCTTAGCTGAGGTGGAAAGGCTCAACTATAGGAAGGTCCTGAAGTGTCTATGAAGGAGGAGAGCAGCCTCAGTGCCGGCGTTTATCATTCTCATGCTGCTGAACGGGGCCAGCTGCCTCTCGCCCCTGCCAAGTGCCTGTGCCTCCGTGATGGAGCCTGAGACTGTAAGATGAAATAAGCTCTTTCTCCCTTGAACTTACTTTTATCTTGTCTCAACAATGAGAAGATAACTAAAGCGCCCCCTTTCCTGGAGGAAGTGATGATATTTTCCAGAATTGCCCTATCTCCAATTGGTTTCATTTTTTTTTTTTTATTAGAACTTTCCCTGCAAAATAGATCAATCTGTTCTTAAGTGTTTTAACTAGGTTTTCTTTCAACTAATAGAAGTAATTTTAGTTAATCATTAACTTAATTATTTAGTTCTTAATGGATGCATTTCATCACATTGTTCCATTCAGTTTTTGTTGTTAAATAATCTAAGAATCTCTACCCATAAGCAAAGTTTTTAGGAAGTAAGCATCCTGCTCAACTAGGCTTTCTCACTCATTAGCAATGTTCTTTCGATCCTCTCATCTGTGATATCAGCTGTATTATTCACTACTATGGAACCAAAATTACACTGAGCTACTGGTGATTATTATTTAACCATAGTCTCCCATCCACTCTAAAACTCATGAATTTTAAACAAAAGTAAATAACAAAAATCTCATGAATTTAGTCAGTCATAACTGTGCAGCATTATTCACATAAAGCAGCATCATTTGACTCTTCCTTCCTAATGCACATTTGACTTCATTCTAGAAAGGAAATAAACTTGTCTACAAAGATTTAGCTCAAAGGAGTTATGTTGATACTCAGCCTAACATAGAATTTAAAGAAAATAAAAATTTAAATATTACAATTTGGCTTTAAAATAATTTTTCATATGCTTGGGAACTATTTTGATACATAGAAATTAGTTCTTTTGTGCAAACAAAATTAACCATGATATTCTTTTTTTAATTTTTTTTTTATTAACAACTTTCATGATTATAAAAAATACCCCATGGTAATACCCTCCCTCCCCCACTTACCCCTTTTGAAACTCCACTCTCCATCATAATCCCTCCCCATCTCAATCAGTCTCTCTTTTACTTTTGGTGTCTTGATCTTTTCCTCCTTTTATGCAGGTAATGTCAGGTACTGTGAGGCCATGGATATCCAGGTCATTTTGTGTCTAGAGGGAGCATGTTGTATGGAGTCCTGCCCTTCCTTTGGCTCTTACATTCTTTCCACCACCTCTTTCACAATGGACCCTGAGCCTTGGAAGGTATGATACAGATATTGCGATACTGAGCAGTGGGGTCATTTCTTTCCATCACCATGATGCCTTCTGAGTCCTCCCAAGGTCACTGCCATCTGAAAAGAGAAGATTTTCTACCAAAAGTGAAAGTAGCATTAATATAAGGGTGTGAACATTAACAGAAGTGCTTACTGGGCAGTTTGATAAGCATAGTATATACATTTGGCCAGACAACAGCAGACGTTACACCCCTAGGGCACATGACTACCCCTGTTTTAAGTTTTCAGCATCAGGGATGTATTTCCTAACCATGATATTCTTAAAATATAGTCTCATTTAAACAGAATTTTGTTGGATTTTTCGAGGTAGGGTCTCACTCTGGCCCAGGCTAACCTGGAATTCACTATGTAGGCTCAGGGAGGCTTCAAACCCATGAAGAGCCACATACCTCTGCCCCCAGGTGCTGGGATTAATGGCATGCACCACCACAACCAGCCCTTTAACAGAACTCTGAACAGATATTCTATAAGCTGTTTAAGAACCTAAACACAGTTCAGTGGTGTATTATTTGCCTAACATGCATGATGTAGATGTATGACACCCAGCACTAATAACATAAAAATAAAATGAATCTAACATGCATGATGTAAATGTATGACACCCAGCACTAATAACAAAAATAAAATGAACCTAACAAAGCATACATCTATTCATTCTTTGCAGCTCTCTTTTGACATATTAATCTTTTATAATTAAGGCAGATTAATCTGATCCAGTGAATGATTTTTTTACACTGAAACATGGAATAAATCTAAACACAATCATTATATAGACTAGGAAAATATATGCCATATATATGAAATGTATATACATGTATATGTATATACACAACACACACACACACACACACACACACACACACACACACACACATATATATATATATATATATATATATATATATATATATATATATACACACACACACACACATATTTCATTGCAACATTTCTTTTTAGTTTTTAGGAAAAATCGCCCATGTACAATGCAACCAAGAACATGAAGAGAAAAATCATTCAGCTCTCAATTGTTATTTTTCAAGAATAATTTCTCAGTATCTCTCTTGTTATTGAAGAATCTTTTACTTTTCAGTGAAGCAATATTTGGTAAAAAAAAAAAAATATGATGCTCAAGTAACATGACAGTAACATAAGAATGTACTAGTTTTATTACAGAGTTTTCTGCATTCTAATTAGAATTAAGCAAATTCTGTGATATAAAAATTGGTGAAAATTAGTTTATGTTAATTTGTTCCAACAACAACAAAAAACCGACCATATACTTACTTATTAGGAATCACTGCATTATATATCAATGTGTATGAAGATCAAAGTTACATGGGATACCAACTGTGTGCACATAAAGCCAGCTTCACAACAGGACACAGTCTGTTATATTGCCTATTTCATCAGGTAGCAACACTTTCTTGAGGCAGAGTTATAAGTATATATTTCAAATATCTTGCACAAAACTTGTACACAGTAGGATGTCAGTGACTGTGTTGAATGAATGACTGAAGCAGCCTGAGGACAGGTTTAACTCTCCAACACTCAGCTTCTCAATCCTAAAAGTAGTAGCGAGAGTAGGATTAGTAGCACCACTAGGAGTGTCAAGTGCTGCAGTAGTAATCATTGTAACAGCAGCAGCGGTTGCTTCAAGGTCAGGAACCAGTACACACAGGGCTCTGTGGGGCAAGAATACAGAGCATTAGGTTTACAATGAAAACTTTGCTTCAGGCTCATTATGTAGAGGACAGATACAGACATATCCAACATAAGTAGTGAATTACCATTCTCACATAATTTTGTGCATGCATGCTATCCCTTGCAAATGTGATGATTCTAAAGTCCACAAAATTTAATCTGATGCTTATTATTCATGAATGATATGTACACAGAGAAAGTTTCATATGTGCAAATTGTAGCCTTGGATAAATGTTTATTTTATTTGATTTGTGTAGAATGAAGAGTGTATAATGTGATATACATAAATCAATTACTCTCAATCAAAGAAAATGTTTTTAAGTGTGTGAACATACAAAAATCAAATTTCATGCAAATATTTTCAAGTGCATTGGATTGTTACTCATAGTGAGACAGTAAGATATGTAATATAACAGATGTGCTTCCAGCAGATGCTGCCAATTCTGTGACTTTAGAGAGCCAAATCCTCCTGGTTATTGGTTAATTATATCCATGTCTATTGATGGAAATCACAGACTCTAGTTTCGCCAAAGCCTCAATTATGGTAATGAGTTCACCCTATAGACATGACGAGTTCCCTGAACGTGTGTGTAGCCTCAACACACTCATGATAACATCTATAATTTATAATTTGAAATCTATCTTTTATATATTAGTTTATATCATCAAATTGGTAGCATATTTTGAAAATTCATAATTATATTTCATTTTGTGAATCTTAGCTATTTTCCCTTTACTTTTTGTTTCTTTAAGATATATTTTGAAAATTTTCTGAGAATCTATGGTGGTATGATTTAGATGTCCCCCATAAACTTAGGTGTTCTGAATGCTAGGACCTCAGCTGATGGCAACGTGGAAATTAAAGCTTCCTGGAGGAGGTGTATTGTTGGATGAGGGGTTATGGGTGTTATATCCACCTTCTTCTTGTCAATGTTTGCCACTCTCTCCTGTTGCTGTTCTCTACCTGATGTTGGCCAGGAGGTGATGTCCACCCTCTGCTCATGCCATCATGTACACTGTCATCATGGAGCTTCTCCTTAAGTCTCTAAGCCAAATTAAACCTTTTACCCCCCACAAGCTGCTCTTGTTAGTGTGTTTTCTCCCAGTGATGCAAACCTGACTGCAACATAATTTTTGTTTGATAAACTCAGGGAGAGAAATTAGACTTAGATATAGACATCTGAATACTATTACCATGCAGACTTGTAAAAATACCAGATAAGGGCTGGAGAGGTGGCTTAGCGGTTAAGCACTTGCCTGTGAAGCCTAAGGACCCTGGTTCAAGGCTCGGTTCCCCAGGTCCCACGTTAGCCAGATGCACAAGGGGGCGCATGCATCTGGAGTTCGTTTGCAGAGGCTGGAAGCCCTGGCGCGCCCATTCTCTCTCTCCCTCTTATCTGTCTTTCTCTCTGTGTCTGTCACTCTCAAATAAATAAAATTATTAAAAAAAATACCAGATAATCATAATTCATTGTAGTTCCATTGCACTTTTTAAAAAACAAAATAATTGTTATCTTGCATTATATATCTGTATTTGATATGACAAACTCTATGCATTATACCTTGACATTTTACATATCCATTCATGATTCATTTTTACATATTACAATGTTTAGATGAAAGGTAAATTGATGCTAGCACATTGTTTTAGCCTGGTCACACAAACTCTCCTTGATCTCCAGTTGAGGTAAGTTAGTCGAAAATGAATGGAGGGGTGAGTGATGGAGAGGGGATTGAAGTGTCTCATAACCGACTCTGGCATCGACACAAAGAGGATGCCATTTAAAACAGCTGCAGGGAAGTGCCACTTCCCTCCACTGACCTCCCCTACTCAGCTCTACGTCATCCCACATTCAAAGCACACTTGCTGCTAAGAACAGTCTTGGACCATATGAGTACCAATCATGGTTTAGGATGTTTAAGAAGTCATTGATTTTCTAATTCCAAGCTTAGCTAAAGCCTAGTTTTACATTAAGGATGATAATATATCTGTAATCAAAGACACTTGACTCTTGTCAGATAATTTATATTAACCGTGATATTTTGTACCAGCAGATGATGACATGCCTGTACGTGACTTCTAGCCTTTTGGTGTGCCAATTAAGGGTGTGGACACAGGAGAGGAGCTGGACTAAGAGTGTGGACACAGGAGAGGGGCTGGATTAAGAGTGTGGACACAGGAGAGGGGCTGGGAAGAGAATAAGTGAAGATCCTCCTGTTCCAGTGTTTCAGTGTCCAGGAGGGCACTTCGATGGATAACGCACTTGTTGCTCAAGTTGGAATGTGCGAGTTTGATCTGAAGACCCCACATTAACACACCCGGAAGCCATGGTGGGGACTAGAGGCGCACACTGGAGAATTCCATCAAAGCTGTTCTGAAGACCCCACATTAACACACCCGGAAGCCATGATGGAGACTAGAGGCACACACTGGAGAATTCCATCAAAGCTGGGAAACTCACAGAAGCACAAAAGAGAACAATGGTGAGGAAAGAGAGAAATTCTGCTTCAAAATGGGATGCATGGTAAGGAATGACTCCAAAAAAAGTCCTCTGTCCCCTACACACACGTGCACACACACACACCCACCCACACATACACACACTGCTAGGTACACATTGATCTTCTCTATGCTACAGTCCAACTTTACAGTGGGCAGAATTTGACATATTAACTTTTTGCTTGCAGTATTGTGTATTAAAAATTTTAAGAGAATGATAAGGATCTACATGAAAGACAAAGAAAATAAAATAAGTATAATTTCAATGAAGTAGAAAAAATCATTATAATTACCAGAGACTATAGAGAATGATACTAAAGGTAAGGAGGCCATCTGGTATCCACACTGTTTTGTTTCAAGGGACCCTAATACTTTCATCTCCAGGTAGGAAGCTCTTCTTTGATGCTATCTCAAATTCAACTCCACTGCTTGATTTTCTATTTAAGTTAAGGTTGTGATAGGACATGACTCCTAATATAAAATATGAAATTCAGGCTGGTAGTACAAGAGCTCATCTCATTTTTAATCCAAGTGTTCCAGTGGGCACCTCTGCTAAGCCATATGATTTTAAAGAACTGCATTTGGTCATAGTTTTCAAAATCCTATGTCATTTTATCTGTGCGTTTGGCATCCAAAGCAGTGATTCAAACTGAGTCTTCATGAATCTCTGCAGATGTGCTGGCTGTACGGCAGGAGTTTGGGAAATGGAGCATAACAAGAAACATGTCTAGTGAATACTCAGAGAGATAAGGAAAATGAAAACCAGTCCAAACTGAGAGAAACTACAGGCACAGAGACCTCTGTCTGGCATGAGGCATTAGAGGAGAACTGGAAAGCCAAGGGAGCACCTTGTGACACATTTTTCTGGATCGTAAGGAATTGCCTCCATTTTCCAGGGTCTATCTATCATTTCATAATGCTCATTATGTATAGCAGATTCTTAAAGACAGAAAAAATAAACAACAATGAACACATATTACATAGTTATCATGCTCCTAAATTGCACTAAGTGCTATACTCGATGTATCTCACTTAAAGCATGGGACAATCTTACAGGGTGAATAACTGCAAAGTTTTTCATTTTGAAGAAAAGAAAATTGAGAAAAAAATTTAAAATATTTCTACTTAGGTGGTCCTTAAACATTGGAGCTGCATCCTTCATCTTAGACAGTTTTTCATTTCTAATGTTTTTTTTTTATTCTCTAAATGATATTTTCAACTAATACAGGTAGGTTTGTTATTATGTTTCTGTCCCATGTTCTTAATACATGAGAACTGAGGGGAAACACTTTATTTTTTTCTGATTACTTTTGCCTTTCTTATTTTAAGATAAAAGGAAATGGAAATAATAATAGATTGAGTGTTGGTTCAAATCTTGCAATTTCTGATAAAATGATATTCACTGTTTAAAGTTCCCACTTTCTAAATTTCCCCCAAACCTAAAATATTAATGAAAACTCACCTAAAAATTTTTTAAATGTATTTTTATAATTGGTCAAAGAATAAAGCAAGTTTATTTTATGCTGCTCATTTTAATATAGAACAGTGAGGTTCCATCTACTTCATTGTTATTTTTATATATTTTTAAAGAAGTATTGTTTTTATTTATTTATTTGAGAGAGCCAGAGAGAAAAAGAGGCAGAGAGAGGGAGAGAGAATGGGCACGACAGAGCCTCCAGCCACTGCAAATGATCTCCAGACACATGTGCCCCCTTGTGCATTTGGCTAACGTGGGTTTTGGGGAATCAAACCTGAAACTGGGGTCCTTAGGCTTCACAGGCAAGTGCTTAACCACTAAGCCATCTCTCCAGCCCCTCCATCTACTTTAGTTTTTTAATTGATCAAATCAGGTAACTAGTTATATAGTCCATATTTTCCATAGCAAATAAGATGTGGCTGTAAAATGTTAATGTTACTTATGGTTTTAACGTCCACGATTTACAATTTCACAGTCAACTTAAAAAGAAACATACAGCCCATTTCTAAGGAAAAATGACACAGCTTCCAAAGCTAACATCAAGGGTTGGGGAGATGATGCAGGTGATGAGTGTCTGCCACCCAAACATGAGAGCTCAAGTTCATGATCTTGCATCACATACAGAGCCAGGGACACATGGGACACCAGTCCTGTGGGCTGGACACAGAAGGGCCCCTGGGCCTCCTGATTTGTCATTCTGGAAAAGCAAACACAGAGAGACAGCAGCTCTGGGTTCGTGAGAGATTCCATCTTCACAGAAGAAATGGAGGAAGCATAAGAGGCACTAAATTATCCTTGGGCCTTCGTCCTTGTGGTTTGACCATGTGTTTTATTACCCTCGCCCGTCTCTCCTGCACCATGTGAGTCATCTTTTCTGTCAAAGGAAGAACGAGAGGTCTGGAGTTTATAGCTGCTCAAGTCATAATAGCTAAGAACTGGAATCAACCCAAGTGTCCATCATTGGATGAATGGAGAACGAAGTTGTGGTACATTTACACAATGAAATTCTACTCAGCAGATGGAAAAATAAAAGAAACAATGAAATTAGAACTTACCAAAAAAAAAAAAAAAAAAGGACAGATTTGGAACAGATCATACTCAGTGAACACACATAGTCACAGAAAAACACATGCCACATGTTTCCTAACCTAGATCAGCTTGAGATGCTGCTTTGCAGGATAGTCAGCTCATGGCCCAGACAATAGGGTTAGGAGGGTTTGTGGAGAGGGGAAGCGAGGTCTGGGACAGACAAACACAAAACTAAATCCAAAATGAACTGGTACCTTAGAAACCTTTATCCTGGAAGGTAAACTAAAATATTGAACCCTCAACAGAAATATGGGAGGAGACCTTACAAAAAAAAAGGGCCCTGGAGAGGGTGGGATGAAGCCTAACCTTAAATAGTTTTATAGATCAGGTCTGTAACTCTCAGCACCAGAAATCGATTGCTACAGTGAGCTGATGATCAGGGAGACATACTTGGCCCCCAAAACAAGACAGGCTTCCATCAAAGGACTTGGTTACCAGCCTGAGGTAAAAGGTAAGACTCTATTGCTGAAGACACCATATGCTGCTGGTGCAGAGCAGAGGTCCAGCTGGAATCCGGAAGAGAGCCAGTCCCTAGCTTGTTGATCTGTTTAGTGCGGTGAAGTGACTAGGGAATGGGGCAGGGAGTGGGGGTGGAGGAGAGGGAGGAAGTGGCCAACAACAGTGTGAGCAAGCAGGGGTGTACGCTTCTCAGAAGCAAACGCCCTGACAAGGTGTACACACCAGTGCAATGGTGGCACACAGCCTTGGTGGGAAACCAATGGCTTTCTGATTGGCTAAGAGATCTGCTCAGTGTCAAGGAACCAATATCTGGAGCTGGGAACCAGGTATGAATCCTATGGAGACAAAGATTATGTTCTGCAATGTTAACCTCCCACTTGTCTCTGGCTAAAAGAGGGACTACATCATCAAATTTTTCCCAAATTAATAATGTTTATACAATTAAACCTATGCTATTGCACTGTCCAATGGAGCATCTGTGAGTACATGTTTCTATGTCTTTAAATATGAATCATATTTTTTTTTCTTAGGAAAGTTTTGAATATGTAGTAAAATGAGTGTGAAAGAGTACTTTGTAATCCCAATGCAAATGTAACATGCTATTGTCACACTAGAACTTTTAATTTGACCTACCAATATTTAATCCCCACTCTCATATGAAAATGAAGATTGTCTCTTTGTAGTAGCAGTTTTGGAGCAGGGCACTACTGAGCACAGAGTGCTTAGCCTGCGATCCCAAGGATATTGAACCTGTGTTGTGACCATAAACAGACACTAACTACCAGGGAGGGATTATGGTATTCCTCAGATTTCTTTAAAACAGATGAAACTTAAACTTCATAATGAAATTTATCCTCCCAAGAACATTGGCATCTTGCATTGAAAATTGGAAATATTAGAAAGTCAAGTTTATGGATTCTTTTCCTTTACGTATGTTTTATTTGTGAGAGAAAGAGATGGAGGGATAGAGAGAGGAGAGAGAATGAGAATGTGCTCAGCAGGGTCTCTAGTGACTGCAAAGGAACTCCAGAGGTATGTGCCACCATATGCATCTGAGTTACATATTGGGGAATTGAACCTGGGTCCTTAGCCTTCACAGGCAAGTGCCATAACAGCTAAGCAATCTCTCTAGTCCTAAGAACCTTTTCTATAGGAGGAAGTTATCTATATAAATTTCTTAAGTATGGTGATCCTGTACTTATCTAATACTTTTTCCCACTAAGAGCCCAGAATAACCTGTCTATAAAAAGTATAGTACTGTTTTTGTCTTTAATTATATTCTTCACCCTTTACCCAAACCAGCATTGAGCCTGCAACTCGAAGGCACAAAAGTACCATCCTTATAAGATGACTACTATATTCAAATGTAAAAGACCCAGGCAGTATCAAGGAAAAATTAGTACTAGCCAAAGGAAATATGAAACAAATAAAAGTGTAAAAAGGAAGAAAGAGAAACAGGAAGGATGGAGGAAAATTCAAACAAATGTAATATCAGAAATCTCCTGTTTCCCAGCAGGTGAGGTCACTGTGAATTTTTAAAACACAGCAAAGCATTATTGTTCATAAAGCAAAAGTAGAAAAAAAGGAAAGAAACGATGACTGAGTTTTGTTTTGTATGTATCCTTAGGCACTACTTTTTCTGATTTCTTTTTGTAAATGATGTGAGTGTGTAAGTGTGAGTGTGTGTGTGTGTGCAGGTGCAGGTGTAAGCATGGAAGTCTCAGGATGACTTAGGAGCTGGACTCCTGGTACACTACGTTGGAGGCAGGGTTTCCAGCTCTGGATCCTCTGGTTTTCTGCTGGGTTTCTCAGAAGCTTGTAGGAAATTCTGTCTCCATCTCCCACCTCACCCACAACATGAGCATGGTACCATTACAGAGGCCCACCATGGCTTCTGGATTTTTACATGGGATCTGTGATTCAAACCCAGGTACTCCAGTTTGAGTAGCAAGTACTTTATCCACTGAAAACATCTCCCTAAAACCTATATATGTTTTGTTTTTGTTTGTTTCTTTGCTTTGAGGCAGGGTTGGTCTCACTCAAGCCGAGGCTGACCCAGAACTCACTCTACAGCCCAGGGTGGTTTTGAAATCACAATGGTATTCCTTCATGAACCTCTGATACTGGCATTAATGGGGCACACCACCACACCAAGCTAGTTTCTGTTTTAACCTTCTTCAGAATAAGTCAATCTCAGGGAGGGAAAAGGGTAAATTCTTAAATCATCATTCGAAAGAGGAAAGTAAGAGCAACATGGCAAGGAAGGCATTGTGGGAGGGAGGAGAGAAGAAATGAAATAATAGTGAAGACCTGAAATAAAAATAACAATATACCAAAATGTATATCATAAAGAGGAAATGAAATGAAAGAAATAACGGTGAAGGTCAAGAAAATATTCTCCAAATAAAAGGAGGCCTAAGCAACATGCAGAAGGAGCAAAATAGTGGCAAGAAACTCACAAGCCATATCAATATACAGACTTATCTCACAAAACTACAATGTGCAAACAAGTCAATAAAGGGCTGCATAGATGAATTCGTGGTTAAAGCATAGGCCTGCAAAGTCAAAAGACCTAGGTTTGATTCCCTAGGACTCCTGTAAGCCAAATGCACAAGGCGGTACATGTGTGTGTTCGTTTACAGTGGCTGTAGACGTAGTGTGCCCATTCTCTCTCCCCACTTTCTTTGCCTCGTTTTTTATCAGTTTCTCAAATAAATAAAATTACTTTCAAATAAAAAAAATTAATACAATATTTAAGAAACCCAAAAAAATCAAATCATGGCTGGAGAGATGGCTTAGCAGTTAAGGCGCTTGCCTGTGAAGCCTAAGAACCCAGGTTAAATTCACCAGGTCCTATGTAAACCAGATGCACATGATGCTGCATGCATCTGGAGTTCATTTACTGTGGCTTCAGGCCCTGGCACCCCCATTCTCTCCTTCTCCCTCTCTCCTTCTTTCTTTAATAAATAAATAAAAATTTAAAAATCCAGTCACCTTATAAGAATTGCTTCTGACTTCTCCATTTATGAATGAAATAGATTAAATCTACAAAACAATTAGGAAGAACAACCTATTTTATATTCAACCTATCTTCTGATGTATAGTGAGAAGATAATATCTTCAACCATAGAGCTCAGGATATGTTTTTCCTAATCCTGTTTAAATAATCAGCTAGGGACAAACCAACTGAACAAAGACCACAGGGAACCTAAAATAACATATTTAGTGGTAAACATTCACTACAGAATGTTAGTACTAAGATTAAAAATCATATAAAATCATATAAAAGGGCTGGAGGGATGGCTTAGTGGTCAAGTGGCCTGTAAAGCCATTCTCTACCTTTCTTCCCCCCACCTCCGTTCTCTCTGTCAAAGAAATAAATAAAAATCATATACAAGTTAAAGTATAATGTTAAAAAATAGGACTGGAGAGATGGCTTAGCAGTTAAGCGCTTGCCTGTGAAGCCTAAGGACCCCGGTTCGAGGCTCCATCCCCCAGGACCCACGTTAGCCAGATGCACAAGGGGGCGCACGCATCTGGAGTTCTTTTGCAGTGGCTGAAGGCCCCGGCGTGCCCAGTCTCTCTCTCTATCTGCCTCTTTCTCTCTCTGTCTGTTGCTCTCAAATAAATAAATAAAAATGAACAAAATATTAAAAAAATATTTTTTATTTCTTTTTATTTATTTGTTTGAAAGTGACAGAGAAAGCGACAGATAGAGAGAGAGAATGGGCGCGCCAGGGCCTCCAGCCACTGCAAACGAACTCCAGACGCGTGCGCCCCCTTGTGCATCTGGCTAACGTGGGACCTGGGGAATCAGGCCTCGAACCAAAGTCCTTAGGCTTCACAGGCAAGCGCTTAAACACTAAGCCACCTCTCTTCAGCTCTAAAGTATATTGTTATATAGTTTAATATGACTAACAAGTATTGTGACAAAAACTTGGAAGCTCTTCTGCTATTTTCTCAGCACTAGGACAAAATACTTGACCCAAAGCAATTTAGAGAAGGAGGAATTTCTTTTGACTTAAGGCTCCAGATGTCACCGTTCGACATCGCAGGGAAAGCACAACAGGAGCAGGACCCAGAACCAGCCCCTCACCGCGCGGGGAGGGAGGAGAGGGGAGCAGCAGGCAGCGCCGCACGGTGGAGACCCCGCTACAGCAAAGCCCGCGCTCCAGCGCGGCACCAGCAGCCGAGCATTCAGCATCCCGGCACCGGGATCTGTAGGGGGCATTCTGTTCTGTTCACCACAAAGGGTAAACAAACAGAGGGAATGGATACAAACTACATAGCCTCAATTTTAACATGTGGAGTCATAACCTGATATACGACTGGGAGATAAAACAGACATTTAAACATACGAAGGAAAAGGAATGTTATGAAAAAGAACGCGCTGGCTAAATTGTACTGGAGGAGGAAAAAGGAAGATTAGCACACATGCTATATTTTCTGTGAAAGGAAATTAATAGCTAAAGTTCCAAGAAAGAAATTACTAGTATATTTTACAAGGTAACCACTATAACAAAAAAAAAATACAGGTTGTTTATTTAGAAATGCACTATGAATGCATAGCATGTGTACAAATGAGCACATACTTAGACATAAACAAGCAGATCATATGAATAAAGACAATTATAAATAGAGTGAGAATTCACAACACCAGAATATAACACTGAACATGTCAGTCACATCGATAGTAACACATGAGGAACACGGTCGTGTGACAGCTTGCTTGGAGGCTCCAGCGGGCGTGCAGCTACTCCGTATCCTTGACAGAGGTCTGGTCCTGCTCTACTCAGGGCAGGCCGTCCTCTTCGTCCTCTTCAGCCGCGAGCACAGCCTCAGCAGGGACACACCTGGAGTGCTGAAGGAGGAAGGGTCACCTGCCCAGCCAGCCAGATCAGCAAAGTCAGCCCAGGCGATCAGTGAGGCGACAGATGTCGCAGCCAGATCGCCCTCACATCCAAAACTGACCTATGAAAGTAAACTCAGCGATCCTTCCCTATCCTTTGAAGATTGGTTGCAAGATCCTCAACAAATACCAAACTCTAGGTATACTAAAGGCTCTTGTACAAAATTGCATGTCACTTGCATTATAGTCTATATACATCCCTCCCATATACTGAACAATCTCTAGGTGACTTAGAATTTATAACTGAAAAATAAATAAAATGAAAATGCTTGTCATAAATATCTGTACTTGCTAGGTACAAATACAATTTTTTTCTATTATGATTGATGTGTTTATTATTTATTTATTTATTTATGACAGAAGCAGGGGGGATGAGAATGACCATGCCAGGGCCTCTAGCCACTGCAACCAAAGGCCAGAAGCATATACCACCGTGGGACCTGGAGAATCAAACCTGGGTCCTTAGGCTTCATGGGCAAGTGCCTTAACCACTAAGCCATCTCTCCAGCCCTAATGTAGTTATTATTGATCAAATTCCATAGATGTGGAATGTATAGATGGTGAAAAGAACATGATATTTTAGTGAAAATGTAAAATGCTGGGAGTGTACATTTAAGCTCTTACTGATTTGTCTGTGAGTCGGTGAGCAGCAGTATACACTCTACTCATCAGCACTTTTGAGGTTGTAGCAGAAACTATTCCATCAGGCTACAGGCCACATTCCATAGTAGACAAAATGGTTTAGACATTGGTTTGGTTAAAACAAAAACAACACTGAAATTCTGTCTGCAGTTAGTTGGTCTCCTCTCTGATTTCTTTCCTTTTTGCTGAGCCCATTTTTCCCTGAAGTGGAGACGTTGTTGATGGCGAGTGGAGAGGGCTTCTCATTCTAGGACGAGAGGGAATCCAAATTGCTCTGTCAGATATACTTCTCCAAATCCTCAAGACAGGTTTTCATCAGCCCACTTGACTTAGGTGGCAGCCGCTCTGCTGCTGTGCTAGGAAAATCTGACCTGCTCCCTCCCACGCAGGCTTTCAGGGAAAGCCATCTCAAAGGACAGAGAAGTGAGGAGTTACAAGAGAGCTCTCTCTCTCCACATGCTCGGTCGTTAGAACAGGAAGACAAATTCTTGAGAAAGGAAAATACTACTTGGGGCAGAGCACTAAATATCCAACAAATCATTAAAATGTTTGCCTCTGACAGTGCTTTTCAAAATTAAATAATGAAAACGATTTAAACCATCGGTGATAGTGAGTTTGTGCGTTTGGAGAGACATAACCATGACAGGAAGAGTCAGCTGGAAAAACACGATGCTGTTCACAATCTGAAATTGACATATGGGAGAAAATATTAGAAGGAGTGATTAAATATGTGCTTTAGATCATTTTACATTCTTTTTAAAACACTGAACACATAATACTTTCATGACCGAATGGTAACACACATACTAAAATTGGAACAATAAAAAGAGAGGATTAACATGGCCCCTGTGTAAGGCTGACATGCAAATTAGAGAAACATTCCATACTTTTAAGTTAAAATCAGCCCTCTTCTGGAGAAACAGTTTCAGCAGGGCAAGCTTCTGGCCTGCACTGCATGGAGACCTGGCCAGGAGCTGGGGTCCTATCTGAGGAAGATCACATACCAGAAAGGCAAATAAACCATCCTTAGCCTATGATATAAAGGTGTTTATTGTTTATGTTAAAATATAGGCTTTTTGTAGGGAGGATCTTTACAATCAACAGTTCTTTCTTACCTCACATATTTTGTGGGGTCATTCCTCAGACAATGTTTTCCTTAAGACAGTAACCTAAGGGCCGGAGAAATGGCTTAGTGGCTAAGGTGCTTGCTTGCCTGTGAGGCTTAAGGAACCAGACTGAATTGCCCAGGATCCGTGTAAGCCAGATGCACAAGGTGGCTCATGAACCTGGATGGAGTTCATTTGTAGTGGCTAGAGGCCCTGGTGTGCCCATTCTGTCTGTCTCTCCCTCTATCTGCCTCTTTCTCTCTCTCTCTCTCTGACAAATAAACAAGTAAATAAAATACTAAAAAAGAATAACCTAAGAAGCCTGTTGTCATAGTAATTATGGAAGGTATAAAAATAAAAAAAAAAATTTTTCTTTCCAAGTTCATACTTTAAGCTACTCTTCTCTGTGATTATGACTGTAAACTAGTTATTGGGGGATCCTATGTACCAGAAGATTGAAAACAGGACCCTGAGTGCTTCCAGTGTGAATAAAGGAGAGGTACGTCAGTTCCATATATCACAAAAAGGAAAAGTCTGAGATTGTTTCATAGTCTAAGTAAGGTGGTAAATAATACAGAATCTTATTTGATTGGAAAATGAGGATTTAAGTGGGACATAAATGGAGTGTAAGTGCCGTGAATTTAAATACCTTTCCTGGTGTGAAATCTCCTTGTTAAGTGATCTCCTATTGTGACTTGTACAATTGTTGTTGCTTATTTAATGAGAGTCTCAGGGGAGTGTGTGTCAGCTTTCTCCAGTGAAGGCCAAATAATAGACTAAATTGTCTGATCTAGTTTGCATGTTTTTTACACAAATGTTACAAATTCTTGGGGCTTTATGGATTCTTTGAACATGTAATTTTGCAACTGGTAGCCTGCAATTCACTTACATACACCCCCCGCCTCCTGTGTGGGGAAACCTTGTCTTTGCATCACTGAAAAGGCCAGGAGGTGCTTGAGAGACGCCAGCACCCTGGACAATATCGTCACCAAAATGCATGAAGTTACTGGCTAGTTAGGTCAAGATGTGAAGCAAAAATTTGTAAAAACTGCTCTGATTTATTCTATCCATAACTCCAGCCAGCTAAGCAAGATGGGTAATAAATAAATAAATTCCACTACATACATGTGGACTAAAAATTATACAGCAAGCACAATGTTGGCCCTGAAGACACAGGTAGAAAAAATTTCCACTCTCATTCTCTGTTTCTCTATTTATTTTTATTTATTTTTATTATTATTTCTTTGACTTTTTGAGGTAGGGTCTCCCTCTAGCTCAGGACCTGGAATTCACTATGTAGTCTCAAGGTGGCCTCAAACTCAAGGAGATCCTCCTACCTCCTACCTCTGCCTCCCCAGGTGCTGGGATTAAAGGCATATGCCACCACTCCCTACTGTTTTTCTATTTATAAAAACAGAGACACATAAACACTTCATGTATCTATGTATCTATACCCACATATTTATCTATCTATCTATAATACATATACATATACATATACATATACATATACATATACATATACATATACATATACATATACATATACATATACATACATATATATATATGGGTCCTGGGGAATTAAAGTTGGGTCCTTTGATCTTGCGGGCAAGAACCTTAGCCTCTAAGTCATGCTTCCAGCCCTAAATTTTAGTTAGCTAAAACAAAATGCTTCCATGTTTTAATAACATCTTTAGTTTGGTTAACCCTCCCCCATTTTCTCTTCACCTCCATTCCCCTCCCTTGGCCCTACATAAAATTTCCCACCCACAGTCATCTGCCTCTATAACTACATAAGCAGTGGGAGTCTACCGGTCCATCTGCTTCACCTGTCCCTCAGCAGCCCATTCCAGCTTCCTGTCCTCCACTAACAATTACTGCCACTTAAATGCAAGGCTACAAATTTGAAGCCAAAACCCCTATACGAAAGAGACCATACAGAGTTTGTCTTTGTGAACCAGGGTTACCTCGCTGAGTATTATATTTTCCAGATCTGTCCATTTTTTCATTTTTTTCTGTGATTTTTATAGTTTTATTTTTCCTTACAGCTGAATAAAACACACACACATATGTGTGTGTGCATATATATATATGCATATATATATATATATATGTGTGTGTGTGTGTGTGTGTGTGTGTGTTATATATGCATATGATATCTATATATGTGTGTGTGTAATGATGTATATATATGTATATAATGATATATATAAAATATATAAAAACAGCATCATCATTATCTATTCATCTATTCATCAGTTCATGGACATATAGGCAGATTCCATTCCTTAGCTATTTTGAATGCAGCAGCAACAAATATAGATAAGCAATTATTTCTAACATAAAATATAGAGTCCTTAGGAATATGCCCAGGCATAGTATAGCCAGTTAATATGGTAGTTCGACTTTTAGCCTTTGTGAAACCTTCACACTAGTTTCCATAAAGGCTTCCCCACTTTATGCTCCCACCATCAGTAAATAAGGGTCCTCCTTTACCTACACTCTCCCCAGCATTTGTTATTTGATTTCTTGAGGCTAGCCATTCTGTCCCTAGTGAGATAAAATCTCAAAGTGGCTGTAATGTGCATTTCCTTGGTGGCGAAGGATATTGAGCAGTTTTAAAAATATTTATTGGTGATTTGTGTTTCTAGTTTTTGATAACTCTTTGTTCATTTCCATGGTCCCTTTTTATAGGGTTGTTTATTTTTTTTATTATTTAGTTTTTCAGATCTGTCTGTATCCTGAATATTAATCCTCTGTCAGATGCATATCTGGCAGAGTCCTCACTGTTCTCTAGGTTGTATCTTCGTTTAACAGCTTCCTTTGCTGCACAAAAGTTTTATGTTTTCTTTTTTTAAATTTCATGAGGTTCCATTTGTTAATTTTTTCCTTATTTTCTGAGGGACTGTAATTATGTTCAGAAATTCTCTACCTAAGCCCATACATTGAAGTATTTCCCCTATCAGAATTTCAGGTCTGAGGTTAAGGTCTTAGATTCATTTGTAGTTGATTCTTGTCCATGGAGAAAAATAAGATTATAGTTTCATTCTTATATATAAATATAGCTAATTTTTACACTATTTGTAAGAGGGGCTTTTTTCATTCCTCCAGTGAGTACTTTTTCATTGCAGTCAAAAATCAGGGGATTGGAGAGATAGTTTACTAGTTAAGGCGCTTGCCTGACAAGTCTAAGAATCCTGATTGGATTCCCCCAAACCCACTTAAGCCAGATGCACAAGATGACACATGCATCTGGCGTTCATTTGC
This sequence comes from Jaculus jaculus, assembly GCF_020740685.1. NCBI lineage: Eukaryota > Metazoa > Chordata > Mammalia > Rodentia > Dipodidae > Jaculus > Jaculus jaculus. Next base: position 173,853,571 of record NC_059105.1, on the reverse strand, counting down.
AGTGGCTAGAGGCCCTGGCATGCCCATTCACACACACACACACACACACATACACTCTCTCTCACACACAAATAAACAAATAAAAATGTTTAGCCGGGCGTGGTGGCACACACCTTTAATCCCAGCACTCGGGAGACAGAGGTAGGAGGATTGCCATGAGTTCAAGGCCACCCTGAGATGACAGAGTTAATTCCAGGTCAGCCTGGACCAGCGTGAGACCCTACCTCGAAAAACCAAAAAAAAAAAAAAAAAGTTTAAAAATCAGAAGGGTATGGGTCGAACTTCATTGATCCACATGCCTATTTCTGTGCCAGCCCCACAGCACTATGCTCTTGTTGTTACCAAGTCTCTGTAATAGGCCTCAAAATCAGCTACAGTGATACCTCCAACTCTATTTGGACCTTCTCAGTTTCTGACCTGGGCCAGTTCACCCCTCCTTAGGCAACCTGGTGGCCCCTATTCCTGTGTAGCCCAGACCTCCTCGTCAAGCAATCCTCCTGTCTTCAATTCCCCCACAGCTAGGGCTACAGGCACGCACCACTGCGGCCAGCTTTTTATAACTCTTTTATAAAACTTTTTATCAATTTGAGAGAGGGAAAGAGTGAAAGTGAGAGACACACACAGAGAGAGAGAGAGAGAGAGAGAGAGAGAGAATGGGTGCATGAGGGCCTTCAGCCACAAGAACTCCAGAGCATGTGCCCCCTTGTGCATCTGGCTTACGTGAGTCCTGGGGAATTGAACCTGGGGCCTTTGGCTTTAGAGACACACACCTTAACCACTAAGCCATCTCCTTAACCCTATTTTATTTATTTATTTTTTGTCTTATTAAAATTCTCTCTCAAATATCTTAAAGTTTCCACTACAGAGGGCGTTCATCTCCTTGGTTGTACTTGTTCTCAGCTTATTTTGTTTTTTGAGGTAATTGCAGGTAGAATTGGTTTCCTGACCATGTGTGGTTTGTTTGTTATAGGTATATAGGAAGGCTGCAGATTTCTGTGTGTTAATGTTGTATACTGCTACTTTGCTGAAAGTGTTTATAGGTTCTAATAGTTTTCTGGTGAAATCTCTAGAGTGTATTATGTATAGAATCATTTCATCTGTAAATAAAGATAATTTTTTTGACTTCTTTCTTTCCTATTTGTATCTCTTTTCTTTGCTTCTATTGTTTTGTTGATCTTGATAAAACTTCTAATATTGTATTGAATGAAAGTGGAGAAAGTAAAACAATTTTTCTTGATTTTTTGTGGAAATGCTTAGAGGTTTTCCCCATTTAGGATAATGTTGAATATAGGATTGTCTGTAATTTTCACTTTTGTGTTGCTTCCCTGGTTTTGTAATCTGGGTTTCATAAAGGGACTTTGATAACGTTTTTTTTTTTTTTTTTTCCTTTTTTGATTTATGGGATTGTTGAGAAGCATTGATGTTTTGTGTTAGTTTTGTTTGGAAGTCTGTTAAAATTCATTAGTGAATCCATTTGGACCTGGCCTTCTTTTATTAGGGAGGTTTACAGAAAGATATCGACAATTTTTATGTATGTTCCAAAGCATTCCTTCCCATTCTCTGGGTCCTATACTGTTTTGATCTCTTCTCTTGCTATATATCCACTGAATAGTTTATCTCACCTTGGTTTAATTTTGTCAGGTACATGCATCTAGATATTCATCTATTTCTCTTTGGTTTCTCATTTTATTACAGTATATTTCCTTTAGCAGCTTTCCTGTATGAGAGGTGTGGTTAGAATTTTCAGTTCAAAAGTGTATAACCAGGTGTGGGGAGTATATGGCTGACGTCGAAATGAGCACATTTAACTTTCAGTGAGCTTTTATCTACCATCACGGAGTTGTGAAGATGTTTCTCTCCTTGGTGCACTGCCAGATTCTCAGCTCCATTTTTCTAAGTTATTTAATCAAAATAAAAAGTAAAACACCTAGAATGTGGAAATAAGCCTCTAACTTCTAATTCTCTATGTTTATGTAACAATAAAAATTAATCTTCTGTCTCTTTGATTAATGTCTTTGGCCTTAACTTGTAAGCAAGAATCAATAGCTATTTCCACAGTTATTTACTTAAAGTTTGATTAGAAGCAGTTGAAAATAGCATATAAGGCCACTTTCCATCCACTCCATCCATCCACTTCCCACATCCCAAAGCAAAAATCTATCTTCAATTTTCTTAAAAATAACCTCCATATTAATCCTCCTGTTAATCCGTGCCCTCCCATTTCCGCTTCCCTCATTCATCTGAGATTTATGCATCTACTATACTTACACTGAACATTTTAAAGCCTTATGGCCTATCAGTATAGCTGAGTTATGGAATTGTTGAACTTATCACCTGGTGAGTTATAATTTAGTCTCAAGGTCATCTAAGTTTCTCTTAGTATTTTAACTGTAGTCCATGCAAATTACACAAAAATATAGACCAGATTCTTAACAGCATGAAATGCATAAAACTTAAAGAAGAGTATGAAAAATATAAACATTGGGTACTGTAGTAAATTTCCCTGAAGAGAACATTTACATATCTTTAGGATCTTTTCATCATAATAAGTCCTTCTTGAGACCCCAGAATTCTGGGTTAGTAATAGAAGATGTTATAGTATTTGTGCCAATCTATTGACAAGCATACAAATCACAGATAGAATGTACACAAATGTACACAAATGTTGGCCCCAAGAACTCAGAGAAGAGAAGTAATTTGAATACATATATTCCTACATCCCACTACATAGCTATGGTTTGAATTGAATATTTATATCTACCTCTTCGTGCGTTGAAACCCTTCCCTCAAATTTGGAGGAATAAGAAGTGGGGCACTGGAAGGTAAGTGGATGAAAAGGATAGAACCTACAAGATGGAAGTGGTGCCCTGAGAAAGAGAGAGCCTGCAGCTTTCCTTCTGTCCCCATCAACTGGGCAGGAAGGAGAAGAGGGCTCTCAGCAGGAGCTAGCTAGTCTGACAACTGCGTCATGGGCTTCTCGGCCTCCAGAGAAGAGAGTGGCTATGTTGTGTTGTGTTATTTATAAGAAACGTGATTTACTACATCCTGCTGTACTCGCCAAAACTAAGACACTGCCCTCTGTAAGACTGTGTCCTAGAGAAACCGAATGTTATTTTGAAAACAAAAAAGAAAAAATTATTTGACTAAATTTAAAAATTTGAATTAAGAATGATTAGAAAGATGTAAAATATAAGTGTAGAAGTAATTGTGGGGAAAAGATCATCACAGAAAGTTGACAGGATATTTATTCTTAAAAATATAAGGATAATCTGTTTTTAAAATATGCAAAAAATAGGAATATGCTGTTCTTAAGAATATGCAGACATAAATGATGAGGAAGTGGGTAACCAAGAACGGTAAGCAGGACTCTTTCTGTGTGTTTTGCCACACTGTTGGTGAGGGCATGGACATATATATATTCATGTGCATCCCCAGTGTATCAAATGTCAATGGATACATCACATTAGAAAAACTTAAAAGGTTATTGACAATAACCTAATAAAACAATAGGTGTTTACTTTAAACAGTCATTAGAGGACTATCTGGTGTGTGCTGGTATTCTCATAGCTAATGGAAACATAGCAATCAAAAATGAGCCAGTTAATTTCTTGTGCTCACAGAGCTTATATAATTTTTAAATATTTTATTTATTTATTTATATGAGTGAAAGAGGCAGGTTTGTAGAGAGATATAGAGAAAAAACAAGAGAGAATTGGTGGGCCTGGGCCTCTAGCCACTGCAAATGACCTTCAGGTGTATGCACCACCTTGTGCATCTGGTTTACATGGGTACTGGGGAATCGAATCTGGGTCCTTGGCTTTGCAGGCAAGTGCCTTAACCACTAAGCAACCTCTATCCAAAGCTTATATTTTTTAATAGAAGACAAAGAATAAGTAGCTTGATGAACAGACATTAGATGAATAGATGATAGATGAGTCAGGAGATAGATTGACAGATTCAGATCAAAGGAGAGAGTGAGCAGATAAGCTAAGTGAGTCAGTTGAGATAAGTACAAATAAAAACAGAGACAGGGTCTGGAGACATAGCTTAGAAGTTAAGGCATTTGCTTGCAAAACCAAAGGATCCCGATTCAAGTCTACAGGACCCACGTAAGCCAGATGCACAAGAGGGCACATGCATCTGGAGTTCTTTTGCAATGGCTGGAGGCCCTGATGTGATCATTCTCTTTCTCTCTCTCTCCCTCCCTCTGTCTGTCTCTCTCTCTTTTTCTCTGCCTCTTTCTCTCTCTCTCAAATAAACAAATAAATCAAATATATTAAAATAATACAGAGACAGATGAAGTACAGGAACTCTTGTATGCTCGCTTGCTCTCTGCCTCTGTCTCTGTCTCTCTCTCTCTCTCTCTCTCTCTGTGTGTGTGTGTGTGTGTGTGTGTATACATGTACCTCTCTCTTCTCTGTCTCTCTCTGCCTGAAAATAAATAAATAAAATATTTTGAAAAGGCAAGACTGGAGCAGAATGCTTCAAACGCTTTTTGAGTATTAATTCTAAGGTGGTAGGATTGAGTTACTTTAATATTAAAACTTTTAATTTTTTCTATGGTATACATATGCTTTTAAGTATGGAAAAAGTTATTGATCATCATTTTCCAGGGTGGGGGAAATATTTCAGTTAATAGCATGAGTCCTCACAAACATGAGGACTTGAGTTCAACCCCCCAGAACTAAGGTAAACGCTGGGCATGGTTGTGTAGGCTTGTAATCTTGGCAGTGGGGAGGGAGAGTCAATACAATCCCTTGAGCTCAATTACAACTAACCTAGCCTAACTGATGAGCTCCAAGCCAATGAGAGACTCTTTCTCAGACAAGATGGCCAGCATTCCTGAAAATGAGAGCTAAGGTTAGACTCTGGCCTCCATGCACACATTCACACATGCGTACGTGCACGTGCACACATAAACACATTCATGTACACCATACACATGAAATCAAAACAAAAACGTGTTTTCTAGATATTACACCCCTCTGGGATGTCTATGTCTCCTGTGGGATTTCATATCTCTTGTCTCAACATGACCATAGTTATCACTTGATTTTTCTGCGTAGCTGATGCTCATCTCTGAGTATTGCCCTCTATTAAACCTACTGCTGTGAATACTTCTAGTTGATTAGAAAATTCTTGACCATAAAACCGGTGCTTTATTTATCTATGCATCCTTTATATCATCTGGAGCTATGCAGGACACATGTTTTAACTACCCATTCAATCTTCCAATCATTACTGTGCGTTTTATTTTCTCTAGGCACTGAGATTGTAACATTAAACAAAAGATTGAAAAGTCAGGGCTTACACGTCGTGAAAAGAGTAAGAATCACAACCTGCAGTGTATTAGTCAGTAAAGACTGCAGACTGAAGCAAAGCAGCGCAGGAAGGACAGGGCGTTCACTATGTCACCTCAAAGCAAGCATCAGGGAAGGCTCCTGCTGAGTGGGCTCACACCAGAGATGCTCAGGAAAGACGAGAGAGCAAAGGCTGCAGGCAAGTGGAGGAGCAGGTAGACAGACAGCAGAGTTCACGCGGTCAGGGAGTGCATAGCCGGTGCTTAAGGAATCGTGAAGAAGCCAGTCTTCTTGGAGGACAAGGAGGAAGAAGAAGGAGAGAGAGGACAGAGATGAAAAGTGATGGGAAGGAATTGGACTGAGATAACAATAGGCCTAAGAGAGCACTTACAAATCCATTTTTTGTTGTTGTTGGTAGATTTGAACCGAAGATACATATGTATTTTTAGGACATTCTATAATATGAGGCAAGCCCAACAGACTGGACTTTTATTGTCGCTGTTTGTTTGTTTTTATTTATTTATTTGAAAGTGACAGACAGAGAAAGAAAGAGGCAGAGAGAGAGAACGAATGGGCGTGCCAGGGCCTCCAGCCACTGCAAAGGAACTCCAGATGCGTGCACCCCCTTGTGCATCTGACTAACGTGGGCCCTGGGGAATTGATCCTCGAACCCGGGTCCTTAGGCTTCATAGGCAACCGCTAAGCTCCAGGCCAGACTGGTCTTTCTTATGCAAGAGTAGAGCGAGAGAGCAAGAGACAGGGAGGGAGAGGGAGAAAATTGACACACCAAGGCCTCCAGCCACTATAATCGAATTCTAGATGTGTGTGCCACCCTGTGTGCATGTATAATCTTATGTGTTTGCATGGACTTATGCACCCGGCTTGTGTAAGACCTGGAGAGTTGAACATGGGTCCTTAGGCTTTGTGGGCAAATGCCTTAACTGTTAAGCCATCTCTCCTGCCCAGAAATGTTAATTTTTGATTTACATCTTTTTAGAATAATTTTTAAAATACGCATTATTTTTATTTATTTATTTGGCACAGAGAAAGAGGGAGAAAGAGAGAGAATGGGCACACCAGGGCCTCCAGCCACTGCAAAGAACCTCGAGACACATGTGCCACCTTGTGCATCTGGCTTACATGGGTCCTGGGGAATAGAACCTGGGTCCTTTGGCTCTGCAGGCAGGTGCCTTAGCCACTGAGCCATCCCTCCAGCCCTTGACTTACATCTTGAAAGGATATTGTTGCCTTACTGAGTACAACAGCAGAGTCTGAGTCATCATTTCCTTAGCTACCAGTCATCTAGTACAGAGATGGTTACTCTTGGGGTTTATGTGGCAACGGTCATGAGATTCTGGATAGATCCTGATGGGCAGACAAACAAGATGTGAAGATAGGCTTCCTATGGAGTCTGAAAGGAAGACAGAAATCTGTCATGATTCAGCAGTTTTTTGAGTCAATTGAGAAAAGAAAATGATTCAAATTGTGATCCATAGTTGGAAAACCGAGGGTCATTTTCCATTTACTGGGAACAGGCCCAGGAGTGAAGCTGAAGACCATCACAGCTTGGTGTTTAGCAGCTTCGTCTCTGGTGCCAGGTGGACAGCGTGGTAGGGTGCTAGATAAGCACCAGGGCACACATCCTTGGCTTCAGAGGTGAGAGCCAAGTAGAAGGTGACGATCAGGCTATTGTGAAGGGCACATGGCTTCACAGACAAGGAAAGAGGCCAGAGGATTAAGACAGGACTATTTCCTTTAAATATATATATATGTATCTTATTTTCATTTATTTGTTTGAGAGAGATGAAAAGAGAGAATGGGCACACCAGGGCATCCAGCCACTGCAAACAAACTTCAGACACATGTTCATCTGGCTTACATGGATCCTGGGAAATTGAACCTGAGTCCTTTGGCTTTGAAGACAAGTGTCTTAATCACTAAGCCTTCTCTCCTGCCTCTAGACAGGAATATTTCAAAGTCATATATCACAGAGATGTCATGTTGTAATATAGGGAGGGCAGGAAGGAAAGCTGCGGAGGAATGATTACTGACAGATATGACGATACAGAAGAACATGGCATCATAGAGGTAAACGGGAGGCTTCAGGACGAGACAGCGATCTACTATAACCCTGCTCAGGTTAGATGACATAAAATGAGAGCAGACTACTGACCGTACGACATAACAATATGGAAGTTAATGGTGTCCTAAAGAGACTGTCAATGGAGTGGTGAAAGAAAAGCCCTTCATGTGGTTCTAAGAGGGAGTCTGGACATTCTATAAAGTAGTTATTGCTCTGTCTTCAAAAAAACTCGAGATGATGAAAGACAGACTTGGATTAAAGTAAACTAGTAATACAGAATAAGTAAATGCAAGAGATGTCAGTAGGCCAGGAAAATATTTTATTCTTTTTGCTACAGCAACAGGACAACTACCGAAATTTGAATAATGTCTATAGGATGGGCATGATAATTTAGTAACTTGGCGTTCTTCGTTCAATCTCTGTAGTGGTATTTAAAAGAAGATAGTGTTCTTTGGGTATATTCCAATGTGTTAATGAGGCATTATGGGAGCTGGGGATATAGCTCAGTAATAAAATGATTTCTTAGGATGAATGAGGCCCCAGGTTCAATCCCCAATAGCACCAGAGAGTACCATGGCCTGGGATGGTGGTGTACACATATGACCTGAGAACGCAGAAGCTCAGGAGGAACGTCTTGTGAGTTCAAGACAAAGCTGGCACAGAGAGGGCCCGGCCAGCTAGGGCTGCATAGCAAGGTTCTGTTTCAAGAACACATGACCATCAGAATGCATCATTTTAGCAACTTTCTGTCAAATGATTCAGAGCAAAAATAAAAAAGAGCATCATAACATACTTACACTGAGAAGTCTGGTGCGTACATCTCCTTTTTCCTATCATAATATTCCAACTTCCTTATTTACATAAGGAAGTTTTATAGTATGTCTTTTTTAACTTTATATTAATTTATTTTTAACTTTTTACAGGCAGCTTCCATACATACAGATAATATAACGTGTTCAGAAACCCCTCCCATCACTCTTTTTCTCTCTTCTGAATCCCTCCTCCACTGAATCTCTTCTTCTTTCTAAATAGTCGTTCTTCTACTTTGAAGTCGTCATTTTTCCCTCAAATCATGCAGGTGTTTTCTTAAAGGTAATTATTTCTTTAGCTATGTTTCTGGGTGTCTCTTCCCTTCAGTTTGTCCATTCTTTCTGATTGGAAAATAATATTAAGGTATATTAGAAAAAAAACTGATGCCACCTGGATTTCCAGACAAAGTCAGGCTCTTAAAATTACTCTTAGTCTTTAGGTTTACAGTAAATTTATTGAGCTTTTCTCTCCTATGCAGAAGGATGGTATATTCCCTATGTAGTTAGCCTTCACTGCTTGGCAGTTGCCCATTGATAAAACCCCTCCTCATGCTGTTAGTGAAGCCATTGTCAGTGTTACTGAAATCTAAAGCATGGTCTTAGCCCATGAAATGAACAAATCCACCACTGCTTGTAAACACTTTGTGGGGAGATGGTTCCCAAGTCTACAGATCAGCCGCTTAACCTAAGAGCTGTAATAACAGCAGTTCTCCTCTCTGCTGAGGAACTTTGAAGTTATAGGCACAGACAGAGGAAGGTAAAGATTTACAATAATAAACCAAAAAGTGAAAAGATTTTTTGAAGCTGTCTAATGAAGCTGGGTTTCCTTCCCTAAGACTGATTAGTCTGCTGTCAAATAACTAATTGGTTCTTTCTTGAGACATACAATTATGGTGACAGTATGAAAAATGAACTGGAGGAAAAATTTTAAGGCAGGGACATCTGAGGTTTAAGTGCAGAAATCCAGGTTCAGTTTACAGGACAGGAAATGAGATCTTGGGAGGCAAAAACAAGGAAAGGAAAGATAAGGGGGATATTAGCTCACAAGACTAGATCATAAATGACTGTCCTTCACAGCAGAATGAAAACCAAGCTCCAGTTCATTAATTTGTTAATGTCTTTCCCCTACTGCATACATTAGTTTTGCTTAGATATTTATTCACAATAATGTATGCCTAAGGGGACACAGATGCCCTGCTCCTTTGTTATTTGAGGGTAATTTCTCTTCCTGTCTCCCCTGTCATTGACAGCAATCCCACAGGACATGGTTCAACAGCATGAAATCTATCTATACTTGAGTTCTCAGTCTTCCTAGAACTGTCAAGGATTTTGTTTCCCCACATACTCTTCTAGCAATTCAGATAAACTGGAATGAACACAAATGAGATGCTATTTTTCTGGTATGGCAGGTCAAAAGAGTGTAGTCACACTAGCTCAAAATTTTACCTTGTTCTGTACTTAGTCATTGAGGTTAAGTTTCTTTTGTTAACTTTTACTTCATTTTGTGAAAAAGTGTTGTAATGGATATTAAGGAGGCTTATTGAGCATATTTAATGAGACAATTCAAGAAATTCTCAGAATCATAAGTAGCACATAAAGCACTCAATAAACATTAGCCAGCTATAATAATAGTAAAAATAGTGATCAGATTTGTATTAATAATGCTAATACATTTTAGGATCCATAATTACTACTTACATTTATAGAATAAAGATCTATCTCTATGCAATACTAAGGCAGCAGAAAAATTTTCTTAAAATAATAATTAAGTGATTTTTAATGATTATGTCCTTTTAGTGATTATGTTCCTGGCTTGATCACATTCTCGCACTTGCAAAGGAACAAAGATTTTTATTTCTGCCTGGTGGCTGAGCTTGAGTTTTGAGGGCTGTAATTACTGTAACTTTGAAACAAATCAAGCTGTTCCATTTTGTGAACTGCATATGAGAGAGAACATGTGGTGTTTCTCTTTCTGAGCCCATGTGACTTTGCTTAGCATAGTTGTTCCAAGTCCTTCCATTTCTTGTATATTTCACTAATTCATTTTTTCCTTATAACTGAGTAGAATTCCATTGTGTAAATGTGCCACATCTTCATTGTCCATTTGATGGGTTTCTATCCTGTTTCCACTCCCTAGGTGTTGTGAATAGAGCAGCAACAGACATGACTGAGCACGTATCTCTGGGGTAAAAGATAGTCATTATGGCATATACCCAAGAGTGGTATAGATGGATAAAATAGTGGACCTATTTTCAGATTTTTCAGGACTATCCAATTGGAGGGACTAAATACAGGTGGTGAAAAGGTCAAGGGGGAATGAGGCTAAGAGAAGATAGAGAGGAAGAATTACTCAAAACTAATGACAAACCAGTTCCATGGAAACCTCCCTGTTGTTGAGCTAATTAAAAGCTATAGCCCCTTAATAAGAGAGGGCCTGAGAATAGTCCAGACAGAAGTGCCTATCAGAGGTGGGGAAAAGTTAACCCTAAAACAATAGTCTGTGCCTGATAAATCCCAGTCCTGCTCTGGGTTACCCACACAAAGACTGTTGGCAAGGGAAGTCCAGGAGGTCTCCCAAACAATGAAGGCTATTGCCAATGCACTTTGTGACCCACCTTGAAGGTATCACAGGCCGGGATTACAGGATAATGAGATATCACACTGGAACTGATAAGAAAGCCAACTCCCTGGTGACTGGTCCTTGTAGTTCTGCAAAGAGCTATGCAAGCTGCTGATGGATAATGACCACCAGCACCGTGAGCAGCCTACAAAAGCAATCACTCAAGCAAGATGCACACACCTGCATAGAAATGGCCCACAGCCTGTGGGGGGAGTCAACAGCTCTCTGCGAGGGTGTGAGGTGACTGAGAGGGAGTTAACTTATACCTGGCACTGAGAACCAAGCCAGAATGCCATGACTATGAAAGTCATAAGCTCTAGAGAGAAGCCCTCTTTTTTTTTTTTTTAAGGGTGGTGGTAAGAAGAAATAATATGTGCATCAGAAAGTCTTTGAATGGACTGTATTGATCCACTTCGATCCATGCTGCTCTCACTCTTAGTTGTAGAATCTGCTTTTGACAGATGGAAGCAAATACTGAGAAAATCAATATCGATCAATACAAGAAAAGTAGACAACTCCCTAGCAAGAGTAGAATCATTTCCGTCCCATCTGTCTGGGCCAAGGAGTTATTACAGAGCTGATTTAAATATGAATGCTGCTCTTACTCCTAGCCTAAAACCTCCTCCAGAAAGATAGTGGTAGATGCTGAGGAGACTCATAACTCTCATCAAGGCAGAAATTCAGAAGATGCAGAGCACTCACCAGTCAAGGAGACTCATATCACACCCTCTAAGGCTCAGGGAACATTGCATAAGAGGAGAGTAGTGTGATAGTAAGAGCCACAAGGTGAGAAGGTATATCCTGAGGCATTGTCCCCACCACACTGAGACTGATTGGAACATTAATGACCCCACAGAGAATATAAACAACTCCATTAAGGAGGGCACTTAGTGAAATGGGGCATGGAGAGGAGATACGTGTATAACCTGATAGAAATTTGGACAATACACAATATATTCATACTGTAAAGTTTATAGTAATAAAAACTATTTTTAGGCTGGAAAGATGGCGTAGTGGTTAAGCGCTTGCCTGTGAAGCCTAAGGACACCGGTTTGAGGCTCAATTCCCCAGGACCCATGTTAGCCAAATGCACAAGAGGGCATATGCATCTGGAGTTCGTTTGCAGTGGCTGGAGGCCCTGGCACACCCATTCTCTCTATATATCTTCCCCTTTCTCTATCTGTCTGTCACTCTTAAATAAATAAATAAAAATAAACCAAAAAAAATTTTTTAAATATTTTTAAATGTTCTATAGTTAGCAGGATTATCTAGTGCTTCCTATGATAGCCATTAACCTTGTACTGATGTCACACATAATTTGTATTTGTGGCTTCTGGATAAATGCATTAGAATAGACACCCACTGATGCAATCGCACAGGCAAGCCTGACTTGGGAAGTGGTTCTCACAATGATTTAGCATCTTGAAACAAAACAGACACACAAATTCACTTCCCACCTGCTCAGTTCTCTTCCACTATAGTGACTTTGTCCTGGATTAAGCTGATTTCATAACTGTGAAGACTACATTTCCTTTGACATCTCACTGCAAGCAGGATGAATTTATCTTCTGACATCTTGGCATGCCATTCCAAACCTCAAAAAAGCTATTTGAAAATACATTCTTTTTATAAAGAAAAAGACTCTATTTGATCTACAGTTTCAATGTTGACTATAAACTTGAGTAAAGTCAGATGAAAGTGTAAAACATTCTGGGGCTACCCACAACAGAGCCCTCTGAGAAAAGTTAATCTTACTTCTCAGTGAGCAGATTTTTGTTCTACCTTGTAAATAGTTTGTACCAGGTCATCTGAAATTTGAGCAAAGCATGAAACAGAAAGATTAAACTACAGTACCCTGAAATACAGGTGAGTTACTGATAAATGTCTACTGCTATATTATATGGTCACTTTCATACTAAAATGAGAGGGTCTACACCCTTTTCCTTCTCTCTAAACCAATAATAGTTATCCCATTTAACCAGTGCTAACTGCACTGTCCATTGGAGAATCTGCTTTTCTTTTGCAGACTGGAGCTGGACCCGAGGAGATTAACGACCCAGTGCACTCCATCCTGGCCCCAGCTGAAACCACAGAGGAAGTGGGGAAATGAGCAAGAGAGCTGCTTTCTTAATGAATCTGATATCAGCACGAGGCTGGTGGAGACAGACACTGAGGACACTCAACACCTACCAAACCAGAGATCCAGAGGCTCCTAAGTGACCATCACTGACGTAGACTTAAAATGCTTCCAACATGGCTCGGGGAATTTTGCGGAAGAGAGGGTGGAAAGATTGTTAGAGCTGCAAGCTGGGACGTTTTGCACAGAACATTGCCTCTCACATCCACTCCATAATGCATGACCCGTTGGGTTGACCTACATCCCCAACGAGGAGTACCTCTTCAGAAAAGGGGCAAGAAGGAAGGAAAGGATGGTGCCAACATGTGTTGTTTACATAGAAAATATGTCCATATCTAATAACTTTTTCTTTAAAAGGCCAGCATTTTCAGGGGATTTGTATTTTAGTATGGAGGTAAGATATAAGGAATCAGTAAAAACATATGAATGTAATTACCATGTCAGAGCAGTGCATAGGGCAAGAATACTTAATTTTTTTTAAATATTTTTTATTTATTTATTTGAGAGCGATAGACAGGGAGAAAGACAGATAGAGGGGGAGAGAGAGAATGGGTGCGCCAGGGCTTCCAGCCTCTGCAAACGAACTCCAGACGCATGCGCCCCCTTGTGCATCTGGCTAACGTGGGACCTGGGGAACCGAGCCTCGAACCGGGGTCCTCAGGCTTCACAGGCAAGTGCTTAACCGCTAAGCCATCTCTCCAGCCCAGAATACTTCATTTGATAACTATTTTGGGTGGTACTAAATTGTGTGTAGGTATGTGCTGTTTCATCCTAATTGGATTTTATTTTTGTAAAATAATTGTAATGTAAGTCTTGTTCTATAAAATGTACTGATTTTCCCTTCAAGTGATATAAAATGAGCAGATGAAGAAAATTTGGACAAAAAACAACTCCTGAGAAAAGATCTTAGAGATTTTTTGTGGACTGCAATCTCTACATTAGTTAAAAACAATATACTATTATTTAAAAAAAGCTAAGCTTTCCCATAAATATGAATCAACAAAAAGATAAATTGTTCTGCATTAATCTTCACTGAAAAATCCCATGTGAAGCTATGTTTATTTCTAATATACTTTTAAATTCTATTTTTCAATTATCATAACATTAGTGATTTGTTTTTATTATGGAATTAGTTCATGATCTTTATAGAAAACTTTAGAAAATAGAGAAAAAATAAATTATGTACTTTCAGTATTTTAAATAAGTATCTTTCCCATTTGATGTTGCTTTTTTTAGCTTTGCATTGCACAATAATGCACATTATACATTATATCTGCTTTTGATACCATGTATATATATATATATATATATAGAGAGAGAGAGAGAGAGAGAGAGAGAGAGAGAGAGAGAGATAGCAAAAGAGAGAGAGAATGGGCACTCCTGGGACTCATGTCACTGCAAATGAATGCCAGACACATGTGCCACATTGTGCATCTAGCTTTATGTGAATCCTGTGGAATTGATTCTGGCCCTTCAGTCTTCACAAGCAAGTGAACGTTTAACCACGGAGCAATCTCTTCAGCCCTCAATGTTGCTTTTTAAGTATTTTTTTTAAATTTTTATTTATTTACTTGGAGAGAGAGGCAGATAGAAAGACAGAGAGAGTTTGGGCACACCAGGGTCTTCAGCTACTGCAAACGAACTCCAGACACATGTGCTACCTTGTGCATCTGGTTTTTGTGGGTCCCGGGGGATCAAACCAAGTCCTTTGGCTTTTCAGGCAAGTGCCTGAACTGCTAAGCCATCTCCCAGCCCTCACTGTTGCTTTTTAACTTAATAATATATTGTAGAATAGTGGGTTTGAGTCAAATGTCCCCATAGGCTTATGTGTCTGGAATACTTGGTTTTTATTTCATGGCAATTTGGGAAAATTGTGGGGCCTTTGGGAGGTGGAGTCTTACTGGACGATGTGTGCTGATAGGGATGGGCGTTGGGTTAATATAGTCCATCACCAAGCCCAGCAAATATACTATTTCCTTCCTGTTGCTATGGATACATGGTGTCCACCTGACTCCTCTTACTGTACATTCCTCCCCCTGTTGAGCCTTCCCCCAAAACTGTCACTGTTTCTTCCTATAAGCTGTGTCTGGTTAGGCATTTTGTCACAACAATTAGAAGGTAAATGTTGAAATTTGTTTATAGCCAAGATGAAGAAACATAGACCAAATCCAAGTAAACCACATTCCTAGAAAAACTAAGAATGAGCCAATATACATGAAAGAAAGGTTCTGATGAGAGCAGCATCTGCTGTGATGGACGAATTCATGAGTGAACAAAGATGCTCAAGGTCACAACCTGTGGAAGGGAAAGCCAAGTGGGAAGATGCTTCCTGGGATCTGGATTCACAGCCTGCCACGTGGAGGAGTTTGAGAGCAGCTGCGTGGGGACAGCGCTACGGGATTTTCAAACAGAACGCCCCCACAATAGTCAGTTAGTGCTGATTAGTATATGTCCAGTAAAAACAGTTGTAGGCAAGGAAAGAACAATTTTATGCCAGTATGCTCTATAGCTTATATGAAAGACACCAGCTATCAAATATGATTACATAGGAAAGATATCTGAGTAACCCCTGAGTTAAAAAGAAAGCCCTAGCACCATGTGGGTTTGTTCACATCAAGTATTACACACAAGGGAAAAGTCACAGAAACCCCATTACACTTTTTATTATATGCAAAATGTGGTAAAAATAGCATAACCTCACTCATTTTATGTCAACATTTCCTTATGAAGAAAACTAGACAAATACCACCTATGAAAACAATGAAGAAAAATTCAACAACTTTTAACAAACCGTGTTAAAGAAATAATTTATTAGATAATGTTTCTTAACTAAGGGACATCATTCAGCAATGTCAGAGGAGGTCACACTTAAAATAAATCAACACATTCACCCAATTTACAAACTTATAAGACAGACATGCCAGGCCTGCTGGTGTAACCTTGTAACTCCAAGACTAGGGAGGCTGAGGCTGGAGGATTTCCAAGACTTCAAGTATTTGAGGCTAGCCTAGACTGTTTGCTGAGACCCTGTTAAAAAATTACCAATAAGAAAAGAAACTCGGGCTGGAGAGATGGCTTAGCGGTTAAGCACTTGCCTGTGAAGCCTAAGGACCCCGGTTCGAGGCTCGGTTCCCCAGGTCCCACGTTAGCCAGATGCACAAGGGGCACATGCATATGGAGTTCATTTGCAAAGGCTGGAAGCCCTGGAGCACCCATTCTCTCTCTCTCCTATCTGTCTTTCTCTCTGTGTCTGTTGCTCTCAAATAAATAAATAAATAAATAATTTTTTTTTAAAAAAAAAAGAAAAGAAACTCTTAATAACTCAAGAGATTCAGGGAAACGTCTACTAATTCATAAATCAGTGCAGCATTTGCTGCTGAGGAATTCTCCCAGCAGGCTTGGAATTGATGGCGCTTCTTTCCTCAGCCTGGTAAACTCCATCTGTGCCAATCCCACAGGTAAGGTCACGGCTAGCGGTGAAAGCTGACATCGCCACACATCAAGAACAAGATGAACGTTTCCTCTGTGACATTTCTGCTCTGTGCAACAGGCGACTCCTGGGATCTGCAATGAGTACAATAAAGAAAATATAACTGAAAGGTATCCAGCACCCAGATTGGAAAGAAGTAAAACTTAGAAAAAAAAATAATATCACTCTCCTTTAGAACATCCTGTATCCTACGTAATTCACACACACACACACACACACACACACACACACACACACACACGTACCACAGACAATAGGAGCAGTAACAACAATTAAAAATACCTGCCTCTAAGTGAACTCTTACTGTAGAACACAGAGCAATATGTGAAAGACAAGACATTTGCATTTTCTATGTAAATTAAGAACTCATGACTCATATGACTGAATACTATAAAATGACAAATTTGTATTCCAAATTAAGCTGTAGAGTCAATGAAATCATAATCAAACTCCCAGCAGGCTTTGAATTTTTGTTTTGTTTTGTTTTAGAATTCGAAAAGTTGGCTCTAAAAATCACATGCACATTCAAAAGACCTGGACTAGCTACATTAACTTGGACAAAGATAAATAAATTTAGAAGACTGATGTCACTTCATTTTAAGGTTCATTAACATGTCTATAACTTTCAAGCTAAGGCCAGGATTAAGTGAGGCCACCCACTTAACGTGTTTATTCATAGGTTGAAAAGCTCACAAGCACATGAGTTTATTCCTCCTTAAAAGGACTGAGTACTCCACTTACTTCATCCTAATCCTGGCCCTGATCATGGTATTGTGACACCATCACAAAGGCTAACAAATAACTAAAGACAACACAGTCAATAGATTAAAATTTACAGTAGATTAGTGGGAAACACAAGTGAGCTAAAATTTGTGTGTGTGTGTGTGTGTGTGTGTGTGTGTGTGTGTGTGTGTGTGTGTATTCAAGTAATTTAAATAGAGATAAAAGTCAATCTCATACATAGTCAACATTACTCAAAAGACCATACATAAGTATAGATAATTAATATATATTATATATGTGGTAAATAAGTACATAAAAAGTTGTCAACACTATTAAGTGTCAGGAAACTCAAGTCATACTGAGATACCGGTCCAAGCTCCTAGTTTTACTGTAATCAGAAAGAGATACCAATGAGTGCTGGTGAGGATGGGAGCAATGGAAAGCCTCACGCACTTCTGGTGGGAATGTAAAATGGTGCCGTGTGCAAAGGTGGGCCCGTTGCTCACAGACTAATTACAGAAATGTTTAGATAGGAAAATCTATATGCACAGCAGTTAGGAAGTGGTTTCCCGTGCCCGTGGGTAAGTGAGTCTTTAGGGAAATAAGGAGCAACTCTTAATTACATTTGATCCTCTGGGGAGGAATTAAGATGTTATAGAATTGATTGTGGATTTATTGGTTTCCTAAGCTTGCTATAACAAAGACCTGTATATAGAGTGGTTTAAGCAAGGGAAATTGATCGTCCCCTGGTCCAGAGACTATCAGTCTGAGATCAAGGTGTCAGTAGGGCTGGTTCTTCATAAGGACTGTGAAAGAGGTTCTTTTCCAGATAGTTGCTCTTGGCTCTTACAGGACCGTCTTCCTTGGTCTTTTTCCATCATTATCCGTCTAGGAAAATCTTGAATGCCAGTTTCCCCTTTAAATGAAAATATCAGTTACATTAGATTAGAGACAAATGAAATGGGCTTACTCTACCATGATACCTGATTTTTTTTTTTTATAAGTACTTGTTCCAAATAAGGTGACATTCTTATGTACTAGGAATTAGGACAACATTTTATGAGTTTTGATGGATATACCCCAACCCAAATAGTAGTAATGTTCTGAAAAACTTTGACTATTCTAAAAGGCATTCAGTTATACTCATTAAATGAAGTTTATAGTGCAGGAATAATGTTTCAAAAAGTCTGATATACAAAATAATGTACAAATATAGGGAAAAAGTTAACCATAACAGACTCCTTACTAAAGATTATAAGTTAAATCATAAAGAAGATTTCAAAACTCTGTATGCTAATGAAAATATAATTAAAATATAAAGGCTTTCAAAACCACTAACCACTAGAGAAATAAGAATCAAATGCATTATTTAATACCACTGTATGCTAGGAAAATACCTGCAGCCAAAGACGGACATCATCAGCTCATAGCGCAGATGAAAAGCAGGAGCTCACATGCTTGTCTGTCAGAGGACAGCTCTGCACAGCCACTTTGGGAAGGAGTCTGTTTCACGTAAAGTCAAACAGACCAGGCGATTCGAGATATCTCCCAACACGGTGTAATAAAGAACTTGGCTAGCCTTTAACCTTTGTTTTAGGATTGAAGTCTGAAGGAACCCCCAAATCCTGGGGACTTCCTGGTTGTACAATTTTTTTTTTGTTATTCCTCATCGGACGCTAAGGCCAACCCTTCTGAGATCATGCTAATTCGATCATTTATTCTGGCTTCTAGATGGTTTCCAAAGATGAAGGCAGAGCAAAGCAGCCATGTGATTGCTTTTCAAGTGTTAGAGCCATGTCACATAAACCCAAACTCCTGACCCCTGAGAGTACGTGGAGGCTAAAGATTGAAATTCATCGTGTAACTGACGACTCAGGCAGTATACCTTCTCATAAAGCCCTGTGAAAATCCTCACTCCTCAAGGATGGGATCCCCCAGGCCTCTGAGACCACTGCTGGTGGCTGGGGAAATGCATGAAGGTAATGCATCCTGTAGACATGGAAGCTTCATCCTGGCCTCCTCTCAGACCTCATTGAGTGTGTTCTTTCTATTAGCACATTCTGGTTTGCATCTTTTGTTATGAACCTTTCACTGTGAGCAGGAAGCTTTCCTGACTTCTAGGAGCACCTGTACAGAATGACTCACCTTGAAAAGGTAGTTCAAACCCTGCATTTGAGTCACTTTATCAAAAGTATCTGTTTCTGGGAACCCTTAGATTCATGGCTGGTGTCTGAAGTGAAGACCATCATGTGAATTCCTACCTGATTCTAGAAGTCAGTGTCAAAACTGAATTGGACCCCTTAAAATGAACATACATCAACACAAGATTTTATCTGAGGATGCATAGCATCTGTATGTAAAATGTTCTCAAACTGGAAATTAACAAACAATTTTCTATGAGGATCATGAAATGAATATTGGTATACTCATATACTACAATATTAACAAAAAGCAGAGAGGGATGAAATACTGATGCATAGATCAAGCTAACAAATTTTAAAACATTATTCTAGGTAAATATCAAAAATACCTCTTGTATATTATATTTCATATAATCCTACTGACAAGCAGATCATTACTAAGAACTAGGAATAATGGAAAGGTCTTAATCTGTAAAATGGGATGGGGAAACATAATGAAATGATCAAAATGTTTTACAAGATTGGTAGTTAAAAGACTTAAACAGATTTTTCTAAGAACTAAATTTTAAAAAATTTATGTTTGTGGACTGAATATCACATATTATATTAGAACCAATAGCAGTAAAGTTTTAGATACAATGCTTCTTACATTATTCTATCTTATACTGGCCAGATGATGAATGTTTTAAAAAATAATTTTATAAATTAGCTATTTTCTCATTTTTTGCCATTTATAATCTTTTCATCTAGATTTTTTGGGGTGTTCTATGTGTGTTAAAAATAATTATGATTTTTTTTTTACCTTTTTCTAGTATGCATGGCTCGTTCCTTCTTTCTCTTGGATTTCTTGTTCACTTGATTCCTAATATATCATGTTTTTGACCTGAAAACTGTTCAAAGAGAAGCATAGCATATGTTTTTGTTTCTAGTAATACACCTATGTATTTATCTCTTTAAAATCAAGACAAAACATACAGAGGTAAGGTGGGTTATATATTTCCAGCTATTGCAAGAGTCCAGTTAACAACCAACTCACAACTAAACCCAGAGATGTAGTGGTGTGGTGGAGGTTCATTGTAGATACAGACGTTTCAGAATTTGTTGTACCAATTCAATAGAGGAAAGAAGTGCTGAAGAGGCAAACCTGGACTTGAGCAATTCAGCCTAAGCTCACCTGCTCCTTAAATTTACTCTGTTCAGGAGAGATCGGTCCCCTCTCACATTCCTCCTCCCCTTACTTTAACCATGGCTCTACACTGATCACTCAAACCTCTCTCATTAAAAAAAAGCCAGTCTGTTGGGGTTGCCTAAAACAAAATGTTTTCAACAATCTCACTCATCCTGTGATATTTGCTAAAGATAAGTTTAAAATGACAGAGAAGGAACATGAGCCCTGGCCATGATTTTTTCTTGCTTGTTGTGTATAATACAACCTGGAGGTCTATACATTAGTCTTCTATAGAATGACCACAGCTTTAACATGTGTACTATTGGTCTGTGTATATGTGAAAATCCAAATACACTTGTATTTTCTCATTCTCTTTCCCTCAACACCTTTTCCAACTAAATGTTTTGCATATTTTGAAGTTTAATAACTATATCAAGTTTTTTTTTCAGTTAGTTTATACTTTCTAATGTCAAGCAACTGTCAAAAGCTAAATATTTTATGGGTAGAATATTTTGAAACCTATTACCAATAGCTCTCTCTGTTGGAGTCATTTGTACAGAAAAGTAAAAACAAGCTACCACTATCTAAATCCTCAGCAGTACATGCCTACTACTCATGAACACTAGTGAATTCAAGAAGAAAACAAAAGTCAGTTAAAAACAAAAAAACACAATGTTTAAAACTGGTCAAGAACTTTTGAAATGTTCTGTCTATATGAGTGCCTTGGTCTTAGTACCATAGATTAACATGAGGTCGAGGGAATCAAATTCAAATCTATTTCATGGCAGGACTACCAGCACAATAAAAGTTAATGCTATCTTTAAAAGTCTTGTATGAGTCATTCTTGAAAAAAAATCAATTTATTGTCCAAGCTTCTATATAAAAGACGGAGAGGAAAACCAACTCTGTCCTCAGAAATCAAGGAAAGTAGTTTAATAGGCAGAGTACTTGTCATTTGACCAAAAAATCCTCATATTTCTACCAGAGTCAAGATAGAAAAGATCAATTCAGTCTTTTAAAGAAGCAATGACTCAGAAAACCAATCACATCTGGACAGGGCCTGCTGTTTAAACTGCTTAGGTTTTATAAGGTGCTATTAAGTGTACTTAAAGTTGATTGGCCTATAAAATGAAAAAAAAATCTCTTGTGGTAGCTTCACAAAGGAAGATATTTCTGAGTTTTAGATGGCTTTCTCTTAGAGATATGGATGAGGAAATTATTTGTCAGCTCTATGCATTCTTTACTTAGAGAAAAGACTGAGGAAATTGTACATTAGCTCCATGCATTCTTCTGTCAGTTTTGGTTCTTTCTTAAATTTCTTTCTTCATCTGAGGAGGGAAAATAGAAATCTTTTTCTACTTGGTATAATTTTTAAACAACTTTCTTTTTGGCCAGTGCTTAGTAGATCTTTCCATGTATGTGTGGTTCTTCTCGGTTTATGGCTGGCTTCCTTCACCATAGTCAAACATACTTCCCACTCTAGGATACATGGACCAATGTAAGAAGGACATCAGGCACTAATCATGAATGTTCTGGGTATATATATAAGTTTTCATCAATGTTGCATCACTACTCAAAATGCTTGGGAAGACAGTGCTTTCAGAGAGTTATCTTTATGGTTAACAGGACGTTGGCTTTAAAGAGTTGCCTTCATGGTTGCTTGGCCTCATGTACTTGGGCAAAGCATCATGGTGTCATGTGGTAGAGGAGCGTCTCACTTCCGGGTAGGTAGGAAACAGAGAAAAACAGAGGGCCCAGGAACAAGATACTACCAAGTACCTCTCTATTGACCAATTTTCTCTACCAAGCTCACCTGCTTGTTTCCAGAAACATCAAGAATAGCACCACCAGACAAAACTCCTAACACATGAACATATAAGAAGCATTTTTTTTTTAGTCACGCAACAATACTAATTAATAAAATGTATACATTTAATTCAATGAGAACTCAAAACAGAGAAGGTTTTTATTTAAACGGGTATGATGTGGAGATTTTGTTTAAAGTAAACAATTTGAAAGCCAAATGTTCAAAATTTAAATTCTTTTTCATTTTAGTGGAAGTCTTACCTATGAAATCTATGATATACAATAACTAAGCATTAGAATTGTTGAGAAATAGTTATGAATTAAATGTAACAAGCTCAGCATATATATTTTTAAAGAATGTACTATTGTCAAAGCAAGTGATCAGGGCCCATTTGGATATGGCATGAAGAAACTGCCGGGGCTTTCAGGTCTCTTCAACACCTGTCATGCAGTGTTTGGAGCAGATTGCAACCCAGGCATAGATTTCTTCCTGCTTTGAATGTTAGACTCCACCTAGACCTTGATCTGCACAGGGCTAGCTGTCTTGCATAAAGGATGCCTATGCATTAAAGAGTTCTCCGGACACCTGCACTAAGGCACTTTTCCACAATCATGTTTGATAATAAGGTTTCTATTTCCACCATCTCAGGCTTGGCCTGGTCATTGCCTCAGTCCCCCAAACTTCCCCTACTAAAATACTCGCATGCCCTGCTACCATGTCTGTCCCATTTGATTTCTTCCAGGCACATCTATACTGTCTGTATTTTCACATCCCCATGTTCTTTAGTGTGTCTGTGTATGTATTCCTGGGTTATCATTCATAGTTACTGAAAATGGAGTCTGTCTCCTTACACATACTATCATGGATCATAGTAATAAAGTAAGATGCTCAGACAGTTCTTTTCAGTTTGCATCTAAATGGAAAATTTGATGAGCACTTTACTGGTGAGCTCTTCTCTGATCAACTTCATCTGTGTACACTAACCTGATCCCAGATTTTCTCTTGACTTTTCCCTAATGTTCCTTTCACATTATAATGATGCCTTTCTCCAGAAGTAGTAACTCATGAAATAGCATCTTGTATTCCAAGCATGAGCTCATTGTTTACCTTCTCACATGCCAAACATTGCCTAACAAGTGGTAGCCAACTTCTCTCTAGTTTCAGTTTGGATAGGTCGAGTTGGGCAAAAATACTGGTTTTTTTGTACTTTCTTCACACAAGTTGTAAAATGTGGCTTCAAATGACATTGTGTATTATACAAATAAGGGAAAATGTAGATTTCATTGCAAATTACATAATAAATAACCCAAACAAACAATTATAAACTATTTATATGTGAGAAAAGCTAACCTGGATGCTACTTTTCAAAATAACATATGTGAGAGTTTCAAGCAAAACTTATTTTTACTCTCAACAACCTGATAGTTTACACTGAATGTCATCCTCAGAGAATAATTAAGGATTTATGGATAAGAGTTTTACCTGTTTATTTGTTTATTTTAAAGGACACATGTGGCCTGTGGATAGATAGAGCTCAGTGATAGAACACTTGCCTAGCATGCTCAAGGCCCTCAGTTTAATTCCCAGTATCTCAATAAATAAATATGTAAAGGAATTACTAAATAAGCAAAGGTACAGAGTTAGGCATCTACAGAACTCAGAAACATCCTTTATATGAATGATTGCTCATGTTCCAAGCTGACTACCATTTGACCGTAAAAACTAAAGATTTGTACCAGTAACAGTAACCTGTTTCCCCCAAAATCTTCCAGTAAAGGTTACAAAGAATCTTAGGAAAAAGGAAAACACCTAATTTCTACTTTATGATGGGCTCTTATTCTCCACATGAAGAGAACAGAAGTGTCATTGGAGTGTTCTCATCATCTCTCTCAAGGGAGGATAAATGTCAGTGATGCTCAGGCCTGAGTTATATTATTTTTGGCTACCTTCATTAATCAAAACTGAAACACTCACTGACATGGTATTACGAAAAGAGAATACTTAAACTAGGGAAAATATTAGCCAGCTGGAAATTCTTAACATCTTGCAGTATGTTTAAATGTCTCACTAGAGACCTATCTGAATTCATGCTATTATGATTTGTTTTTATGTTCCTGTTTTCCATTCTTCCCCTATTGACCAATTGACATTTCCTAGTCACTGAAAGGCCCCTTTCCTACTTCTGTTTAAAGAATACGAAGAAAACAAACAATAAATTGCAACATCTTGATTTTTCTGCCTTATAGAAAATAGGTTTTTCTTTCTAGCTTTCTACCCAAGTGCCTGGTGGCTTTCCATCTCTATATAACAGTGTCTGTTTGGTAGGATAAGGAAAGAATTGAATGCACAGGACCAGCTTTGAATAATATGAGCTCAGGGTATTATTGATAGCATCAAGATTTGCTATAGCCTGGGTTCATCTGGCCCTGTACCAATCTTTACACAACTTAAATGACCTCTAAAACCTGTTCTCATCCAGCCCATTCAAAGTAAGTATATTCCTATGAATTTGGTTTTCTTTATGGCTAGCAAAACATTGCAAGTCATTAAATACAATAACAGTTGAATTGTTGTTTTTCTTACAGTCTAGCAACATCAAAACCTGAAATTAACTCTATAGTCCTGCTTGATTACAGTCACAAATAGTGTGTCTTGCATTCTGTATGAGTAGTGAATACTTGCTTGGGAATAGTAACGTCCTGATTATATTGAAATCTTCACTTTAATAGATATGAGAATTAACAGAATACTTGAAACACACACCTAGACAAAACTTCACTCATTTTCTATACTACTCATACCTATCTCAAGTTGGTGTCCTGGGAGGTACCACATGAAGAAAATGGCTGTAGCCCTTTCTCAGAGAGGTAAGTATATAAAAGTATATCTAATACCTAGAAGTAATTCAGTAACATTTACTGATTATTCTTCTCTTTCATTTGAAAAACAAATAGGCAAACAAAGAGAAACTGGACAAGCTAGGAACCACACAGTAAATAAACAATTTTATAAAAACATTCTTTATGGATGCTTTCTATTAATTCATCATATATTAACATCAGATGCCAATATTTTATGTTGTGGTCTGATCTATTATAGATATGTATATATGTTGAAGGAATTATTAATGAACAAATAAGATAGTTATAAATAAAATTCACTTCATTCTCTATTGCTCTTTGTGAATTGCACATATGTATATGATTTTAAATATTGTTTTTCATATCAAAGAAAATGATAACCATCATAACAAAGAAATCATTTACTACCAGCATCATTTTACTGGTGATTTCAGAAGCCCCTTTTGAGATCTGTCTCAGGTAGACCCTTGTATGTGCTATAGAGTGGGCATACCTAGGTTCTCCTCTGGCCTCAGCATGCATATGGATATGCATGGAGCATGCACATCTACACAAATGTACGTGCACCACATATACATATAACACCACAATCACACCACACATACACATATCACCACACATAGACATCACACCACACATATGCTTAAAATGTCATCATCTTCAGAAAACTTGGAAGTTGCATTTGGAGCAAAAATAAATCCACTAGAAATAGTGCTGTTACTTCTAATCAGTGAGAGAACTCAGTTTTCATCCACATATCCAGGTCATACTGCTGAATTTGAGCTTCCCATTGACAGTGATTATCAAAGTGTAACACCTGCTACTTCTTTTGTTTTGATTTTATAAAGGATATTGATCAAGGTACTCATTGGAAAATGTGATAGAGTGCATATAAGTAAAAAAATTCTATATAATTTTTTTTTAATTTTTCTTAATTTTCTATGAGAATTCATGTGGTGAATGAAAGCCATGCTGAGAGATGGATTCCATTGATGATGTTTTGTTTCCTGTGACCGGTAACCTCGTGGTTCTCATAGTAAATTCACAACTACCTCTATGACTAAACCACTGGAGACACCAATGCAGAGGTCAATATTTTCCTGTATTTACAGCAAACCATTTAACTTATAACTTAGAATGTGATACAGTGATGACTCTTATTCTTCTTGACTATGGAAGGGTAATGATTAAAAATACTGCCTGACCCAGAAAGCCAAGTGCCACATGTTCTCTCTCATATGTGGATCTTAGCTATAGATGACTGGGCTTCTGCATGTGAATGAAAATACTTAGTAGCAGAGGCCAGTAAGTTAAAAAGGAGGCATAAAGGGAAGAGAAAGGAAGGGAGGAGGGTACTTAATAGGTTGATATTGTATATATTGTATATATATTGTATATATTGTGATGGGAGGTAATATGATGGAGAATGGAATTTCAAAGGGGAAATTGTGGGGGAGAGGGAGGGAATTAACATGGGATTTTTTTTATAATCATGGAAAATGCTAATAAAATTTAAAAAAATACTTCCTGATATAAGTGATGACACAAGTAACTCAATCACTTGTTTCCTTTCAGTTAATTTAAGCAAAGTAGAAATTATGCAATATATCACAGACTGTACTCAGTGCTTCCTGTCTCTCAGCCTGTCCCCAGCCTGTCCATAGTCAGGAGAATTCTAAGTCTTTCTCAATTTTCATCTTTTTCCTTGCTTTGTAACTTGATTCCTCTTACTCTTCTACAGAAGAAAATTACACAGTGCCATATATATATATATATATATATATATATACATATATAGATAATTATTTAATTTGACAGCATTTTGAATAATGAGAAAATCAACATGTCTATTTATTTCTGATCCTCCTTAGACCTCATTTTTCTCTCAGGTAGAGCATCTTTGTATCTGAGCTTGTTACCTGCACATAATCCTGGCCAGGCCTTGGCTCCTGAGAGTGTCTTTTCAAAGCTGTCAGGAGTTTCCCCTTACACATAGATGCTTGTAACTGGATCTCTGCTTTGGTAATAGTGCATCCAGATGGCTGCTTCTAGAGGAAGCAAGAATTTCTGGCTTTGAAATGGTATGGTAACAGAGCCCTCCCCTCAACTCTGGGAAGTGGGAAGACTGCATGTTTTGAACTTTCTGATTGATCAGGTATTATAAGCAGAAGGCTCATTTAGACAGTCCTTCCTGCAGAGGGTGGGGGGATGCCCCTGGAGCTCTGCTGTTCCCGAGACCACCCCAAGGAAGATGCTGACTGTGACTTTCAGTGCCACGGTTACAAACCACTGACTGTTAACTGATGGTCTTGTACATCTGTCACAGAACAGAAACCATGCCCATGAAGTTTGAATCCTGAGTTTCAGCAGATGGAACTCTGAATGATATTAACTAAATTTATAGAACACTTAAGTATGTGCCTATGAAGGAAATACAGAGTGAGCATGAACTCTATAACATAAATCTAATACTGAAACTTATTTCCCCTACAGTAGAAAGTACTCACCCAAAGATTCTTATTTCGATGCTTTTTAATGCCTGGTAGGTTGGAAAAACTGGTATATGCCCATACTATAAGTGATAAAGTAGAGATGTTTACCATTTGCAACATCAAGAGGTTTACTAATCATAGACCCAGGATATCACCATATATCTGCAGATGATACTCTACACTTTTTTCTGCACACAAGGCTGCAGTGGAACAGAAAAGAGATGAGCAAGGGAAAAATAAATCCTAGAAAAAACAATAATGAAGAAAAATAATAATAAAGCTGCATATAGTTTTCTTTGCATTGCATATGCTCATATAAGATTTTCAATTCTCTTTTGAAGCTGTATCTTTTTTTAAAAAAATCATCTTTTTTAGTGTTTATGTTCATATAAATTTAGTGCTGGATAAAGCAGCTTTCTAGGCCAGACTTTTAGTTCAAAAGATTTATATGCAAAGAAAATAAAGTGAAGGAGAATAGGAGTGAAGCAGAGAAGACGATAAAGAAAGAATGTACAAAATCACAAGGATTTAGGGACATGCTAATGCTCCAAGGCAGTGTAAAAAGAAGGAACAAGATATTCTCAGGAAAGTGGAAACAGGTGGGCCAACTCCATTCTACAGGGCCTAAGAAGGCTTAGTGTCTGGATAAATCGTTCATACACACAGAGAGACAGAGACCGCTGGGACAAGGAAATGAAGAACTGTGGATAGGGTATTAAGAGTACCTGCTAAAATGCCCTGGAAGATGTCCCTAGAAGGCATGTGATGGCTCTGTAATAAACTATAACAGTGGAGCTGTGAAATTAATTACTCTCTGTGCTTAATATGAAAACTATGTGCATTATGAGTGTTTGTGAAGGTGTCCAGTGCTGGTGTTTCTCTTGCTTTGTGTATCCCCTCCTTCAGTGAGATCTCCTTTCCACGTCCTCTCAGTGCAGAATTTCTTTTAAAAACATTTTTTGTTTATTTTTCTTTATTTATTTGAGAGCGACAGATAGAGAGAGAAAGAGGCAAAGAGACAGAGAGAGGAAACTGGGTCTCCAGCCACTGAAAATGAACTCCAGATGTGTGCGCCCCCTTATGTATTTGGCTAACCTGGGTCCTGGGGAATTGAGCCTCCAACCCAGGTCCTTAGGCTTCACAGGCAAGCACTTAACCGCTAAGCCATCTCTCCAGCCCAGAATTTATTTTTTTAATGAAGCAAAATTTCATGTAAAACAGGGGAGTTTTTTTTTTATTTTAGATCTAAAATCTAAAGAATCATAAACATAATCTATGAACCTATTAGAAAACTCAGAAAGTTATATGAGTGAACAATCTTTGGAAAATAAATATAAATGGATAACAGACAACAATGTCAATTTCAACAACAGCCAAAGATATGAAATTTGTTAAAAAATTAAAGTGTATTTAAATATGTAGTAAATAAAAGTAAATTTATGAAGACCATAAATTACATGGAGAAATTCTCATAACCTAATGTTTAACCTTTGAAACATTCAAAATTATATGTGCAATATCATATAGGAATTTTCTAAAGTGGCTACATTGGATGCTATGTTAATTTACTTAAATGTCTCTGTTCTTACATTTTTAAGATTTCTTGCAATGACAATGTGCAACTTTTATACTAGAAAAAGATTTTAAATCAAAATGGATTACTTCCCAGAAAATTAACAAAGATTTTTCTTTGTTCTTCTTTTTAAAAATGTTTTATTTATTTATTTATTTATTTATTTATTTATTTATTTATTTATTTATGAGAGAGAGAAGAGTCAGATAGATAGAAAGGGCACCTCAGAGTCACCAGATGCTGCAAACAAACTCCTGGTGCATGCGCCCCCTTGTGCATCTGGCTTATGTGGGTCCTGGAGAATCAAACCTGGGTCCTTAGGCTTTACAAAATGCCTTAACAACTAAGCCATTTTGTTAGCACAACAAAGATTTTTCTTAAATTTACAATTGATTCTAACCAATACCATCTTTTAAAAAATATTTATCTATAAGCAGAGAGAGAGAGAGAAAGACAGATAGAATAGGCATGCCAGGGCCTCTAGCTGCTACAAATTTATTCCAGATACATGTGCTCCTTTGTGCAGAGAGCTTTACATAGGTACTTGGGAACTGAACAACTCAGGCTATTAGGCTTTGCAGGCAAGTACTTTAACTGCTGAACTATCTTTCCAGCCCCTTAAAAAACATCTAGTAACCTACACTATCTTTTAAGAAACATCACTTAACTTCTACTTCTTACATTGAGAAAATAATTTTATATTCATTACTTTTGCTCCACCTATAGCTATAGGCTTTATATTTGTTTTTCATTATCAAAAACGTATAATGGTTCAGCATTTTTCTTGTAAAATCTCTTGGATTGTCTGGTTTTTCTTTTCTTCTTTCTTTTGTGGTGCTGAACTGATCCAAAAGCATTTAAGGCTGTGTTTTACATTTGTAATCATAATAAATGTATAATTATAAATATAGGTGCACAAAAGCTTTATAAAGTAATAGCTTTTACATATATGCATTTGCTTACTTTTCTTCTTCAAGATGGGTGCCACCCAAATAGAATTTATAATCTTTTTTATTATCCAAGAAAAATGTTGATTTATAATACAATACTTAAAAGTGGTTAAAGGCAGTGTACTATGATGTCAATAACATACATAAATGCTTCCTTCTTATTGTAATGTACTCAAAGAAAGTGTTTTCCTAAGTGCTTCTAACTTAAAGGTCATGAAGTAAATTTTTCCATAAATTATGTAGGTCACATAGCATGGCCAAGTCAACTTGTTAAACGTTTAGAACTCATGAAATATGTAGGTACTGCTATAATAGGTCATAAAGCCATGAGTCCTCAATACACTCAGGTTCATTCTGATAAAAACAACTTCAGGCCATCCTCTGAATATAGACGTCCATGGTTATATTATAAGACTGTTTATATTATTGACACTGTCACCAAATGGTGTTTTTAGTATAGAAAGCACTTCAAGGAGACACTGAATGGAAGGGTATACTTCCGGCTCCAGTTGGAAATCCATATAGTAGAAAAGCAACACAGGGGTATTGATTTATACTAAGAAGCTTAGACGCCACTTTCACATGCACAGATGGACATATATAAAGTCAGTTCAGGTCTTCCTGCAAAGGCAGCACAGTGACACGCCTACGAATGGCTGCTGGGCTCTGCTGACGTGACACCTGGGAAAGAGGAACGGTAGTGAGGGCCATTTTGTGTTCAAGACAGCCTACACAGTGTGTGCATGCTTTCCTTTCCTCCTCTCAAAAATGCTAAGAAATACAGGACATCTCTGAATTGAGGATGAGAAACGAGCATGATGATACCATGGAAAAAAAGTCAGTTGGATAAACTTGAAATAAAATCAGCTAACACTGTTTCTTTCCTTTGGTGCATCCATCTCTCCCCCGCTTTTTTCCTTCCTTCCTCTTCCTCCCCACTTCCTTCTTTTCTTCCTTCTTTCTTTTCTTCCTTTTCCTTCCTTTATACCTATTAACAGTCTCTTTATACTATTCCTCAGCAGAACCACTACTTTTCCTGACAAAACTGCACACTGGGAATCATTTCTCTGATTGCTTTTATATGTTTTAATGCAAGCCAGAATTTTTTTTTTTTGTGCACTGGGTATTAATCAATTACAATGATAAAATGGTTAATAGACATTAATGTGGACAATTTCTTTTGATTGACCTCTGTGAAGCCTTACTTCTGATTTTAAGTCACAGTTTGTAGATAAAAGAAGCTGTGATCTATCCTCTTTCCCACATTTTAATACCATCCTTCAGAGACTTCCTAATTTATGCCAGATGTTTTCTCCAAAATTTTAATCTAACAATCTGCGCCATCACAAATGTTCTTTTTTCCTCAATCCTGAAGCACACAATTAGAAGCTAAGAAGGTTAGACTAAAAGTTTGTCCAGCCTCTGTCCACAGGAATATCTGCAAGAGTGCAATGTCCTCTTATAAACAAGAGAAAGCAGGATATATGAATGCATTTTACTTAAAACTGAGGCCTCAGTGCTTGTGTTGTGTGGTATGCACAAAAGACATGAATTAGAATGCTTGTCATGCTTGTCAATATCATGTGAAGGATATTTTAGAGAAACATAGAAGAAATGGCCATAGTAATGCTTTTTTTTAATTTATTTATTTTTATTAGTTTTCTATTCAGCAAATACAGGCAGTTTGGTACCATTATTTGGCTCATCCATGACCCACCTCCTCCCCATTGGCCCCTCCTTGTTGAGGTATATGGGTCATGCCTTGTAGAGTTAGCCCACAGTTATTGGTATGATAAATGTCTCTGCATATCCTGACCCAACATGTGGTTCTGACATTCTTTCCACCCCCTCTTCCGAAAAATTTCCCTGAGCCATGTTGGGTTCATTTTTGGTCTGTTTCAGTGATGAGGGGTTGGGGGCCTCTGGGGCTCTGGATCTCTGATTTGGTAGGAGTTGATTTTTCTCTGTGTTTGTCTCCTTCCCCCTTGTGTTGGTATCTGGCTCATCAGGAAAATAGCACCCTTGCTTGTTTTGCTAATTTTCTTTAGTTTCAGCTGGGGCCCTTTTGAGGCATGATGGGGTGGATCTCTCCTTAGGATCTGCATCTATCTGAAAAAGAGAAGCAGATTCTCCAATGGACAGTAAATTAGTTCTGGGACAAATGAAATAACACTTACTTTTTTAATAGAGAGTTTGATAGGTGTAGGCCCTCTTGTAGCCCATGATTGATGGTAGCTTGATATTGGAAAGTGGTCTTATGTTTGGATATGGTTCTGACTTGTTTCCCAGCTCCAGTTATGGGTCCCGTACCACTGAGGGGATCAGCTAAGATCCCCTCAATCAAGATAATAAGATCAATCAAGAGCAGTTGGTTCCCCACCATGGCTGTGTGCCACTATTGCACTTGTGTGGGCATCACAACCGGTTATTTGTTGCTAAGTAGGTTAGACCATGAGTTGCTTGGACAGATATTGGTCATTTCCCCCAGTCGCCCATGTAGCACCTTCTGGCACTAGACACACTGACTGTCTGGGGACTGACTCTCTCCTGGTTTCCAGCCATGCTGTTCCATTTTACGTGTCAGCTGCATATGGTGTCTTTAGCAGTAGGGTCTTACCACTAACCTTTGGTGGGTCATCAAGTACTCTGACAGAAATCTGTCATTCTTTTAGAAAATCTTGTAGGTTTCTCTGATCAAAAGCTCATTGTGGGTGATAGCCCCATGCTGGAACTGGGAGTCACAGGTCAGTGCCCACTAAGAAAATGAGGAAGAATATAACTATTATACAAGAGTTAGGGAAGAGAGAGAGAGGGAGAGGGAGGGAGGGAAGATGTAGAAGGTTTAGGTTAGACTTGATCCTACTCTCTCCAGTGTCTTGTGGTTCAGGTGTTTCCTATAAGGGCCTGGTGAAGGTTCAACCATTTGGTCTGCCTTTTAGGAGGTATAATTTTATGGTACCATTGCCAATTGGGTTTAAATTAGTGTTTCCCACCCCTTCTATGCCCTCTCCTCCCTCCCCATCCTTCCTAGTGTCTAGTCCATGAGATGCTTGCTGGGTATGTAAGGTATCTTGGGTAGATTCAGGTTAGGTGCTGTAGATGAGTGAGACTATGTGGCAATTTTTTTTTTTTTTCTGTGATTGGGTAAGTTCACTGAGGATGATCTGTTCCAGGTTCACCCATTTTTCCTCAAATTTCTTTGTGCCATTTTTTTCTTACTGCTGTGTAGATTTCCATTGTGTAGATATACCACATCTTAGTTATCCATTCTTCTAGTGATGGACATCTGGATTGATTCCAGCTCTTAGCTATTACAAATTGAGCCACTACAAACCCTTACTGGGCATCTACCCTTAAACCTTCAAACAACAGGCCAGAGAGATTTGCTCAACCATGTTTTTAGCTGCTCAGTTCATAATAGCTAAGGGCATGGTAATGTTTTAATAAAGTGATTTATGAGAAATTATTCCTTTTTGTGTGTTTACTAAAATTAATAATTTGTCTTAAATTGCTGGTGTATATCAAACTTAGGTTAGCATTTTCCTAGGATTTTGTTAAATTTATGTCAATTCGCTTGACATGGTCTCTTTTACTGTACTATCAAGTCAGAACTCATTAATTGATAGCATCTGAAAATGTAAGGAAAATTCATGCCCATAAACTTTACCCAATTAGATGCTTTTGATAATGTCCTGTGATTGAGGCTTCTTATGGCTTTATAATTATTTAGAGTAAAGTCAATTTTTGCGGGGTTTTTTTGTTGCATTAAGAAAATTTGTTTGAACACATGATGCCTCTAAAGCGTTTTCCATTTTATTTGTTTTAACTTGCTTGCTTGTCAGGTTTGTAAACAACTATGTATAGACCTATGGGAAGTAATCAAGTCAATGCTAGAAGTTGAGTTTTTCGATGTCTTTAAAACTTCTCTCCTTCCCAGCTGAAACCCAATGTTTTGGAAGTAGCCAAGTGTTGCAATCAGGTTCACATTGCTGGTAGAAATCACCCAACCAAGAGCAGCTTGTGAGAAAAGGGGGTTTATTTTGTCGTATAGGTTCAAGGGGAAGCTTCACGATGGCAGGGGAAAATGATGGCATGAGCAGAGGGTGGACATCACTCCCTGGCCCACATAAGGTAGATAACAGGAAAAAGAGAGTGTGCCAAACACTGGCAAGGGGAAGCTGGTTATAACATAAGCCCACCCCCAACAAACACTGCATCCAGGAGGCAATAATTCCCATATCTCCATCAGCTGGGAACCTAGCATTCAGAACACCTAAATTTATGTGGTTCACCTGAATCAAACCTCCACATTCTGCCTCTGGCCCCATAAACTGATAACCATCCATGATGAAAAATGAAATGCATTTAGTCCTTTTTTAAAAGTCCCCATTTTTTTTTATCAATCCAAGGTCTTTTAAACTGATAATACCAAAAATATCCCCCTAAAATCCCATAATTGCACAGAATAAACATTCATATTTCAAAAGACGGCATTCAGCATAGCAAAGAAATATTCAACCAATACAAGACTTAAAACAACCAGGGAAAACAACAAATTCTGTAGCTTCAAGTCCAACAATTCTAGTCAGTGTCAAATCTCCAAGTCCAATAATGCTAACCAGCAACAAATCTCTGGAGTTCCAATTCAGTCCCTCTAGCTAGGCTACACAGAGTCCTGGAAAAGTTCATCTGGGGCTGGCAGCTATCCATGACAGCTATCTCGTGGTCCTGACAACTCCACTGGGTCTCCACTGCAAGCCGTGGTTCATCCTCATGGCCCCATCGGGTCTGCATGCAGGCATCCAGCAATCCTGCTTCATATTGCCCATGGCCATTTCCAAAACAGAAGACCATGTTGCAAACTCAATGACCCTCTCTTTCCTGCATTTCTTATTCTCCACAATACCAGGGAGGTCCCAATTTGCTAATCCAGGGAGAAATAAAGCAGACTTTGGAGAACAGGACACTTCTTGAGCATTCAGCCCCCTTCCAAAGAGTCTACATTCTTCTTGTTGCCCCAGTACAGGTCAGCTGGCTTAATCTCAAAGTTATAATCTCTTGATTGCAGCTGAATGGGCAGAAGTTCACCCCAATGTTTTTTTTTTCTGTGCCATATCCCTCTGCTCATACCAGTTCATTTCTATGCAAAGCAACCCTGCACAACTCTTCAGTGCACGGGCATAACAGCAAGCTTCTCACACAGACTGCTAGCCCAGTCCAAGCAAAGCTCTTTCTCACCCTCATAAGCCAGACTTCACAATCCATAGTTCTTACTGCATTCAGGTCTTTCAATTCTGATCATAGTCCATCAAGCTGTACTTACAGCACTGCAAGTCATCTCTTAGGCCAAGGTTCCAAATCCTTCTACATTCCTCTTGAAAATCAGTTCCAAAAGGCCAAAGTCACATAGTCAGGTGTCTAGCAGCAATCCGACTCCTTGGTACCACTTTACAGTTACAGACAGGTTCACGTTGCTAGTAGAAATCACCCAACAAAGAGCAGCTTGAGGGGAAAAGAGAAGTTTGTTTTGGGATTACAGGCTCGAGGGGAAGCTCCACGAAGGCAGGGGAAAATGATGGCATGAGCAGAGGTCACCTCCTGGCCAACATCAGGTGGACAATAGCAACAGGAGAGTGTGCCAAACACTAGCAAGGGGAAATTGGCTATAATACCCATAAGCCCACCCCCAACAATACACCACCTCCAGCAAATTCCCAAATCTCCATCAGCTGAGAACCTAACATTCAGAATACCTAAATTTATAGGGGACACCTAAATCCAAACACCACACCAAGAGAGACACTTGTTCTTCCATGTAGCTGACGTGGAAAGTGATCTTAAGAATAGATGAGAATTTGGGCTGGAGAGATTGCTTAGTGGTTAAGTGCTTACCTGTGAAGCCTAAGGACCCTGGTTTGGCTCCATTCCCCAGGACACACGTTAGCCAGATGCACAAAGGGGCGCACATGTCTGGAGTTCCTTTGCAGTGGCTGGAGGCCCTGGTGTGCCCATTTTCTCTCTGTCTCTCTCTCTCTGCCTCTTTCTCCCTCTGTCTGTTGCTCTCAAATGAATAAATAAAATAAACAAAATTTAAAACGAATAGGTGAGAGTTTATAAAAAGTAAAGAAATATGGGCATGGGTAACTCTAGGATATGAGGCCCTTGTGAGATATGTGGGGGGGGTGTGGGTGTGTATGATCAGTTATTTATTTATGTATCTTACTGAGCTGGTCCACTTTCATTATAAAATGTTTCCCAACTCTATAATCAAATATGCACTTTCATTCAATTTGTCACCTTGAAGACTGAGAACAAAGTGCTTCAGATAAGCAGTGTTTTCAAAGGTCAGTTCTTTTCAACAACATGTTTTTATTGGAAAGTTTTCCTTTTGATGCCAGGGACTATCAACATGTTGGTGAAGCAAAGGAGAGTAACAACCGAGATTACCCCTGTTTCACTGTAATTCGGAAGGGATAACAAACATTCAATCATTTTACCGGTAAATCTAAACATTCAAATGCAGCAAGTGAAGCAAAGTGACTGCATGCATGACGATAAAGTTATGAAGGAAGACATGGACTCATTCTGGATCATCAGGAAAGGCTTCCATTGATCCCACTAACAAGGGCCCTCACTGGAATGGTGCCAGGGAGGAGGGGAGTGATGGTACAACACATGATATATTCAATCAAAGTTTCAACTACATTAAAAAAAGGAAAGGAAAAAGAAACACAATGAAATTGAAAAGAGAAGCATTACCTAGATGCAATTAAAAAAAAAAAAGACAACCCTGGTGTTTGACACGTTGAAGGAAAAGTGCCCAATGAAAGAAAAGAACAGAATGGAAAAGGGATAGATGTATTAGTGAAAAAAGTGAAGGAAGAATCTTATGTGGAATATTCTATTTCTATTACAGGAGTAGAAAAGTCAACACTGGGCCGGGCCACCAACACCATGAGGACAGGCTTGTTTGTTTGTTTGTTTGTTTGTTTGTTTGTTTGTTTGTTTGAGGTAAGGTTTCACTCTAGCCCAGGCTGACCTGGAATTCACTCTGTAGTCTGAGGGTGGCCTCAAACTCACAGTGATCCTCCTACTTTTGCCTTCCGAGTGCTGGGATTAAAGGCGTGCACCACTATGCTCAGCTGAGGACAGGTTTTGCCTGTATTTGAAGCACAATAGAAAGATCTTTTTGTGTGAGTTTATGAACAAAGCTTTCAGGAGAGATCAGTCTGGTAAAAATCAAGGATTCGAGAGCAGAAAAAGATATTCTGGGCTAGAGAGGTAGTTCACTTGTTAAAGGCTCCCACTTGCAATCCACTGGTCCAAGTTGAAGCCTCCTCAGTGCCCATGCAAGGTCAGAGGCAAGGTTCCACACAGGTCTGTGGCCCCAATGCCAATAGCAATGCGAGGAAGAGCCAGGAGAATCCAGAAGCTTACAAAAAGCAGTAATGAAACAAGAGTGGAGACCTTATCTTCAAAGAAGGCACAAAGAGAGCAGACATAGCCCAAGGTTGTCCTCCAGCCTCCACATGAGCGTCATGAAATGTCAGACCCACAGCAACATCACACATGTGTGCCAAACCTACCCTCGTACGTGCATAAGTAAATAATAAACAAAAGAAAATAGGAAGAAAAGCCATTCTCTTTATGAGGCTCCTGTAGCTTCAAGGGCTTGGATAAAGCAGCTGACTCTGGCGGAGGTGACAGAGCAGGGGAGAAGCGTGGGAGAAGATAAGCTGCTAAGGAGGATAAGACTGACGACCACCAGCCTGTCCTCTACAGTGAGGTGGGGGCACCACATACCGACGTGCGTAACACATTGAGTTTGAGCTCCCTTAAGGAGACATCCAAGAGAAGATTTCAGTGGGCATTAGATAAAAGAATCTAGTTTAAAAGAGACCCTTTTAAAGATAGAAATATAAATATCAAAGTTATCTGAGTAGCCGAGGCAATTACAGGGAAAGCTGTGGAGGAAGCCACCTGAAGAGCCGGGAGAGCGCAGGCTGAGAGGGGCGATCCCACCACACTTACTGCAGGAAGAGCCAGGATGGAAGGAACTTAACCAGTCACCGCTGCTGCCTCCCTCCCTTTCCTTTTTTTTTTTTTTTTTAATGTATTTACCCATTTACTATTTATTTATTTGACACACAGAGAGAAAACAGCACTACAAATGGGGAACTGAACCTCAGCCCTTAGGCTCTGCTCCCAACCCCTTGGCTGCTAAGGATCTGCCCAGCCCCTCTTTTCCTTTCTACCTCCATCCTTTTTCTCCCCTTCTTGCTTTGCCTTTCTTTTTGTCTTATTTTTCTAGGTCTTATCTTCTAAAAAACTATTTACTTATCTATCTACTTACTTACTATTTGCATGTATGGGCACGTGCCCCACGGCACACATGCAGAGACCAGACAACTTTAAGGTGTCTGCGTCCCACCCTCCTTTAGACAGGGTCTCTGGTCAATGAACACAAACTTTCAGACTAGCTGACCTGCAAGCCCAGATCCTCCTGGCTCCACCTCCCGTTTTCATAAGCATGTTTCAATCTCAGACACATGTGTCACTTTGCATCCCTGCTGAGTTGGCGGGCTTTTCAACCCCCTTTAACTGCTAGACAATCTCCCAAGCCCCTCTAAGTCTTATCTTCCAGTGGGTACAGGGATTGGTGCTGGAAGGACAGCTCAGCACTTAAAAGTCTGCTTGCAAAGCCTGTTGCCCCAGGTTCAGTTCTCAAACCACTCATGACAAACACAAAAGTGGTCTTGCAGTCACGAGAGGCCCTGGTGTGCAAGTGCGCAAGCATGCTTTCCCAGCCCCCCAACACACACAGAACCACGAATATACACATCTTCCTATGGCCATCCTTAGAACAATTACATTAAAATAAAAAGTAACTGCAAACCCACCCTGAAAATTCTAGATTAGAATGCAGTAATGCAGGCAGTGATATCTGTATAGGTGGCAGTGATTTCCAATAACAAGATAGTTACACATTAAAGCAACTAGAACTTTGGTTAAATATTAGCCTTTGAATTACAATCTTGCTGAAATATTTTTAGATATTTCATCATTTTTTTTTTAAGAAGAGGTAGTTAAAGATAATTTAGCCTTACCTTGAGAACTCAGGATGGTCTTTGAACATCAGTTCTCTGTAATGGGCTCTCCTGTTTTTAAAGGTCATTTTAGAAATGAAAGCCCTAACATTAATTAAAGTTAAATGCTATTACTGTTTGATGGTTGCATCTGCTGGATATAGTGTCTAGCATGACTGTCCCCAAGATTTTCTTTTAATCTGCTTGAGATCTGTCACTAATCAGGTTTATTAAAATTGTAACTGCGGAAGGTGGAGGGTCACAATTGCACCCTTTCCAAATGTTCCCAGTCTCTCCGACACTTGGGTCTGTCAGACGCATGTACATGAATGCCCTTTTATATTAGTTCACATACATCCATAGGTAATACCTTCTTTTAAATTTTTATTTTATTAAATTTATTTGAGAGAGATAAAGAGCCAGATAGAGAATGGGCACACCAGGGCCTTCAGCTACTGCAAACAACCTCCAAATGCATGTGTCACCTTGTGTATCTGGCTTCCATGGGTCCTGGGGAATCAAACCTGAGACCTTTGGCTTTGCAGGCAAGTACATTAACTACTAAGCCATCCCTCCAGTCCAGATAATTCCTTCTTACCTGCAAATTCTTGCCATTAAAATATGTGTAGATACATAGTTAGACATAGTCACATATGTATCTTAATCCACATTAATGGCTTTTTACCATCCATAAAAGAAATTCAAATCAACTGTATGTCTGCATAGTTTCAGTTTCCAAATCATGAGACATTTAACAGAGAAGTATACACAGACAATTTTATATAATTTTGCATACATTTCATTATATGCAAACAAATTAGATATACAAAGAAACTAATTACTTAACTAAACATACCAGTAGATATTGGAAATATAGGAGTCTCCTGGGGAATATAAAAAACAATATTATGGTGAACAGTAAACAAAAATAAATTCTAAACAAAGTTAAGATGTAATTCCTCAATTCCTCCAACAATCAGTCTTAATACTTTCATTTTAACTTACGTCATTACTGAACATTTTTACCAAGGTAACACAGACAGAATTATAGAGTTGATTAAGGTTCGATTGGTTATAGATTATGTCATAAAATTTTGTGTATGTTAAAAGATTAAAAATGTTTTTTGGCTCATCAGCTAAAGGTGCTTATTTGCAAAGCACATAGTTGAACATACATTTGGATGTTATTTTGGAAATAGTGTGCAGTGGCAAGTGGCCCTGGCATGCTCATTCCCTCTCTTTTCCATGAGACTTGTCTCCTCTTTTCATTATATCATGTCAGTTTAGTGCAGTTCCTCTATTCTTTGAGTATGTTAAATATAACTCACTTAATTTCAAAAACTGACTTATAGATTGGATGGATATCTACTTAGCTTTTAAAAGTTCTAAATCATAAATCATATATATATATGTATGTATATGTATATGTATCTCAATTCTGTAAAGCTCAGGGTCTAATGCGGAAGAAGTGGCGGAAAGAATGTAAGAACCAAAGGAAGGGTAGGACTCCTTAAAACGTGCTCCCTCCAGACATAAACTGGCCTTGATATCCATGACCTCATAGTGCCTGACAGTACCTACACAAGACCATCATAAGAGGAGGGAAAGATCATGACATCAAAATAAAAGAGAGACTTATTGAGATGGGGAGGGGATATGATGGAGAAAGGAATTTCAAAGGGGAAAGTGAGGGGAGGGAGGATATCACCATGGTATATTTTTATAATCATGGAAAATGTTTTAAAATATGATAAAAAATAAAATTAAGTTAAATTTTAAAAATACATAACATTTTTCATGTCTTCACATTTAAGCCAAAAATGTTACCAAATAATATAGATTTCTTGTTTATTTTAAATTCTGTCAGCAAATCTTTTGTTCATAGTTTACTCTCCATAGCCTCATGTGCCTTAAATGTGTAAACTCTACTTATACTGTCACCTGACAACTAAAATATTAATCAGAATGATTTTAAATGTAGGGTTTTTTTTTGTTTTGTTTTGTTTGTTGTTAGGTAGGATTTCACTCTAGCTCAGGCTGACCTGGAATTCACTATGTAGTCTCAG
Source organism: Jaculus jaculus (assembly GCF_020740685.1). Classification (NCBI taxonomy): domain Eukaryota; kingdom Metazoa; phylum Chordata; class Mammalia; order Rodentia; family Dipodidae; genus Jaculus; species Jaculus jaculus. The sequence goes on along the minus strand of NC_059105.1, from coordinate 173,812,265 downwards.
GGTGGCCTTGAACTTATGGTGATCCTCCTTCCTCTGCCTCCCAAATGCTGGGATTAAAGGTGTGTGCCACCACTCCCAGCCTCATGATCAGAATGATTTTAAACTATTGTGTCATTCTCTAATTAGATCTTCTTTGCTAACCAGATATGTTCTGCACCCTTTGTAACTAATCTGCTTTGCTAATCAGACATGGATAGTCTCTCTGTGTGATTAGTAACCATATGTAGGTAGAATGAGTCACCCTCTTCTCCTCAGCTTCTAAAGGATCTGCAGCCTTCTGCCATTCTTTGTGGTTCTCACTGGAAAATACTGCCTCCTGAGGTGACAGAAGGGAATTATCTGTGCCTTAAAAATGAAAACATGGGGCTAAGGGAAATCACTCCACAGACAAGGCTGCCTCTGTGAAAGCATGAGGGTCTGACAGGACCTGTCTTGCCCTGAGTTCAATTCTTCAGCACCCATGTAAACTGGTGTGTGTGGCCATGCCCATCTGTAACCCCAGTCCTATTGGAGACTCAGCCTGCAGAATTGTTGGACCTCACAGGTGAGCCAGTATGACTGGAAATAAATAATGTGTCATGTGTGACTTGAGAATGAATTTAATTTAACTCGATCATCAGTCCTATTTTAAAAAATGATTAAGATTTTTGCGATAGTGTTAACTGATATGACTTTGAGATGTCTCTTTCTATAAATTTCATTATGTATGTATTTTGAGATGTATGATCCAATATTTATTAATCATATGTGTAAGTTTTATAATAAACTGTTGATAATTACATATAGTAGAAAATCTGTCATAAGAAGCAGACTTGGGTACTATGTCATGTTTTTGCCATATCTTGTCAGTAATCACACATTTACCTACAGATGTATAAATGAAGGTTAAGATTTTGACTATATGAGAGGAAGTACTTTAGTCATTGTTGCTAAACTTCTAATATTTCTGTGTTGATAGAAAACAACTTGTATTTGCAGGTTATCCCTTAAATACATAGTGGCTTTGGATTCAGTGAGAGACTCCTTCACACGAAAATACATGGATAAGTGATAGAGGAAGACACCCACAGTGTCCTCTGGCCCCCATACATACACACATTAAAAAGCATATCTGGGACTGAAGGGTTGGATTAGCAGTTAAGGTGCTTGCCTGTGAAGCCTAAGGACCCAGGGTTCATTCCCCAGGACCACAGAAGGAAGAGGAAGAAGGTGGCTCATGCCTCTGGAATTCCTCTGTAGTGGCTAGAGGCTCTAATGAACCCTCTCTCTCTCTCAGGCTGGAGAGATGGCTCAACACTTAATATGCTTGTCTGCAAAGCCAACGACCTGAGTTTGATTTCTCAGTATTCATGTAAAAGCAGATTCATGGTGGTGCATGCACCTGGAGTTCATTTGCAGTGGCTGGAGGCCCTGGAGTGTCCATTCTGTCTGTCTGCCTCTCTTTACTGTCTCTCTGGGCTATACCCGTGCATGTGCACACACACAAAAAGTAAAATAATAAGGAAACCAAAGAAGAGTTATTAATAGCAAAGCAATTATTTCTGCTTTCCTTCATTACCTAGATCTCATTAAATTACTTTTCCATCATTTAACTTATAAAAATACATACTAAAAGATAAGTATGGGGGCTGGGGAGATGGCTAAGTAGTTAAAGGCACTTGATTATAAAGCCTGATGATCTTGGTTCAGTTCCTCAATACCCACGTAAAACCAGACACACAAACTGCTGCAGCGTATGGACTTTGTAGCAATAAGAAGCCATGGTGGGTTTCTCTATATCTCTCTCTCTAATAAATAAAATATTTTTAAAAATTTGAAAAAGGTAGGTTTGGGGTATGTACAGTTTTGTATCTTTATAATTTATTTAATCTATTATCCCTGTGGCCACCTACTTTCATTTTCTCTAGGGAATGATTTTGATTTTGTGATTGGTGTCTTCTGCCTAGCCAAAGGGTTTCAAAGGAGCCTATGTCAAAGTGGATATTAACAACACTCAGAATGGTCTCTCAAGTTGCCTATTCCTAAGCCAATATTGTAATGAAGATTGTAGATGTGCCATCTCCAAAGGCTTCTACTAGACTTTTAACAAACATGTTTCCTACCTTCTTTTATATGATTACAGCACTGACTCTCAGTCCATTACAGCAACTTTGGGTGGTAAATTCATATCCTTACCTTTGCAATTTTCACCAGACCCTCTCTGTCCTAAAACCTCAGGAGGTACCAATTATAAGTTTTGTACCCTAGGAGACTAATGTATTTATAATACCTTGCTATATAAATTAGGCCAGTGAATGCATGACCATTGCCCTTGAAATAGTCTGTTGCTTAAAGACAGGAACAATTACCCATAGCAGGCTCTGAAGAGATGTTTTGCATTTGTATGTTAAAATTGCTCTCTGTTCTGTTAGGATAAGTGAAAAAAAAAAAAGTCCTTTCCTGTTTTCTTTCAGCCAGATTTCTACCCTTTATGTTACAATAGTAGGAAAATAAGTGCTCCTAATAAAATGTGCTTAAGTGTAGAAACTCAGCAGATACTTGCACATTAGTCACTAGAACAGGCTTTTAGTAATTCCCATTATCCTCATGAAAAGAGCTGAGTAAAATTACTAAAATAGAATGTAATGCATACTACAATTATTTTGTTAAGCTCAGTCTCTGAAGTGCAAAAATGTCATTGGAATTTTTTTTTAATCAATGCTTAAGCAATTCTGTATTTTTTTAGGTTTCTGTCAGCCATAGCCCCTTTAATTTTAAAGCAGACTACATCACAGTAGATTTTTCACTCATATGTAAATTACTTGAGTTGATAATATGACATTGTTAACCTTCTTACCATGGCTAAGTAGTCTCAGTAACACAACATGGACAAGGATATTCACCGAGTTTTTCGTGATGACAAAATAACCCTTCGGTATTAAGCAATAGAATATCTTGAACTGTCTCCAGCATGTCTTCAAATCAGCATGTCCATATTTACTTTACTGAATTTCATTGATTATAAATCAATTCTTTGACACCCATATTAGTTCACTAGGAAGGAAAGCTTATAGTTTTACAAGAGAGAAATTCCATCAGAAAGGAGCAAAGCCAGGATCCCTAGGGATCCGAACCCTATTTCGTGTAAATATGTTCAATAAAACTAGGAAGACGGAAAATAGAATGCTGATTTAAATAGAAGGAAAGTGCTTCAGATTTACAGAGATTGATATACAAACAAACCTAGGCCAGTTATATCAATTGATTAGATACCTACTGGCAATATATCAAATCCTTGCTTTGTCTACATTGCTCACTGAGTTTAGACAACAGGAAAATGTAGACAGGCCAGGAAAAAAAAAAAGACAAGAAAACAAATGATGGCTCCACATTCTCAATCCCAACTAACCATGATACAATGACCTCGAGCCCTGGTCCCATATATGATACACAGCATCTTACTCATCCTGTGGAAATATTTAGCTAGTATTGTCATCATAGTATCCATGCTCTGATAACTACATGCATGGACCAGGCACTTAAGTATTCCTTGAATAAAAAATGAGTAATTCTGTGGGCTCACAGGCAGTCATTTCATAGTTCCTCAGATACCAGTTTTGATAGAAAAGAAGAAGACCTGAAACAGAGATGGGTAGGAGCAGGGAACAGCTAAGAAAACTCTGGAATTATGCTTAATTTTGTTTAGTTTGTTATGTCCAAGCAACGTCGAGAGGAGAGCTGAGTTGCGAGCATGCGGGGCAGAAAAAGTAGGACCACAAAAGCCCCCAGCAGTTCAGCACGGCAGCCGTGTGCGGACAGGGACACAACCCCCTCCCTCCGTTGTCACCCAGGGTTCACCTGAAGTACTTCTCCTGACATTCGAAGAATCAGCAAGTCCACCCCGCCCTCCCGGCCTGCCTGCATCACAGAATCTCCTGTACCAACGCAGAGGAAGCTGAGCCGGGCGTGGCGGCGCACACCTTTAATCCCAGCACTCAGGAGGCAGAGCTAGGAGGATTGCCGAGAGTTCAAGGCCACCCTGAGACTACAGAGTTAATTCCAGGTCAGCCTGGACCAGAGTGAGACCTTATCTCGAAAATCAAAAAAAAAAAAAAAAAAAAAAAAAGAGGAAATTGGATAGTCATTTTTTTTTCTTGCTAAAATGACTAGACATTTAGGGCAATAATTTTTTTTTTAATTTTTAATTTATTTATTTGAGAGCGACAGACACAGAGAGAAAGACAGATAGAGGGAGAGAGAGAGAATGGGCGCGCCAGGGCTTCCAGCCTCTGCAAACGAACTCCAGACGCGTGCGCCCCCTTGTGCATCTGGCTAACGTGGGACCTGGGGAACCGAGCCTCGAACCGGGGTCCTTAGGCTTCACAGGCAAGCGCTTAACCGCTAAGGCATCTCTCCAGCCCAGGACAATAAATTTTTTATTTAATATGACTGAAAAATATCATCTAGGTGAATTCAAAGAAATGCAGAGAGACATCTAATAAGATGCTAGAGCCTTCACAATTCCTAAAAGGAAAATGCTTTAATTAAACTAAGAATAAAGAACAGGGCTGGAGAGATGCTCAGTGGTCAAAGGTCCTTCTTTACAAAGCCTGACAGCCAAGGTTCTATTCCTCAGTACCTATGTAAGGCCAGATGCACAAGTTGGTGCATGCATCTGGAGTTTATCTGCAGAAGCAGGAGCACTGGTACACCAATTCTCTCTCTTTCTCTCTCCTGTCTCTCTCTATATTTCTCTCTGTCTCAAATAAATAAATGAATAGATAAATCAATACTTAAAAAAGAGTAAAGAACATATAAAGAAATAGAAATCAATGAGATCTATAACTTCATCTTTCATAATGGTGATATTTAGAATTTATGTACTTGTGAGTGTATCATTGTTTTTCCTTAGCCAACAAAGATTCCAGTGATGTTAGGAGGTAGCCAACATTTCCAATTTATAAACCAATTATTTATCAATTCAAGTTATGCAAGGTCATGGCCAATTTTGAGATGAAAATGTAAACCAGAATTGCATATTGAGACAGCCTGAATTTGCAAATACTTATTCTCATTCACCTACTCTTATAAACAGCAGCACGTGAACTACACTGGCATTTTGTTAAGAATCACTGCCTGAACAATCACCCTTACTTCTTCACGAACTGCTGTGGTCTAAATGGGCCCTGAAGTTCATATCTTAGAAAGAAATTTCCAGTGTACTAAGAAGTACTAGGAGGCAGGGAGAATGGGGTGTGGATAGATCATAAGAGTCTAATGGTAGTGAGTGGATTTAGTGCCCTTATAAAAGAGAGGCATTTTGTAATGGTTAATTTCTGGTTACCAACTCACAGGATTAACAGTCACCTCGGAAATAAATCTCTGGAGATGGCTGTAGGAGACTTTTTTATATTAAGTTAACTGAGGAAGGAAAGCCCTCCCCACAGCTGTTGATCCCATGGGCTGGGGTCCTCAGCTCTGAATGCTAAGCAGCAGTACTCTTTCTCTGCATCATCATGACCAGCTGCCTCGTTACAACCTTGAACTTCCATAATGTACCGCTCGTTGTATCTTTGGTCATAACAACACTGAAGTAACGACTACAGACTCCTTCATCCCATCTATGGTGCGACGATACAAAAAAAGTAACATCCATTAGCAAGGCAGAGGATCCTTACCAGACACCAAATCTTCCAGCATCATGATTTTAGAGTCCCCTGCCTCCATTACTATGAGAGAAGAATTTCTCTTGTTTCTACCCACCCAGGTGATGATATTTTCCTATGGAATTAATTAAATAATAGGATTAATGAGAATAAATTTTGCTTAATATCTTTTCATTTTAATTGAGGAAGTTATATATACATGCCACCAGCGTTTATCAAACTTGAGGGGGAAATTCCCCATTTCTAGGAACTTTGAGTGATTTCTGCTCTTTGGGGATGGGCTGGGGATTTGGAAGTCCAGGGCTGTGGGAGTTCAGCCAGAAACATTGCTGCGGGCTGGAGGCAATTACTACTGACAGCTTCTCTACTTTACCAGATAGTTCCCCTTGTTCTTTACTGAGAAATTTTCAATAGAGAATCAATCAGCCTAGGGCACTTTCAGTTGAAGATAGGCATAGCCCCAACACACTTATACCCCAAATTCAGCCCTCAGGTGAGTCCCCATCTTGGGGCTCCCACACATTCCTGATTAGGTGCCTTCAATTAAGCCTGTGTGCTGTTTCTGGTTTTGCTGGAATTCTGTATCCTGCTTAATAGAGTCTATTACATACACTCTTCTCTCTCTGTTTTGCGGCTTGGGCACTGCAATTCCTTGCCACTTCCTGGATAAGAATCTGTTCAGAGAGAGCAGGGGTCCTCCCCTGCCCTGCCACACACAATTCCAGTCCCAGTAGGAAGAAAAACTCCGGTTGAAGCAGAAAATCTTGGATTTGTCAGCATATGCACATGTAGCAGACTCAATGGAAAAACAAATCACTACTTAAAAACTTCTTAAACAAATAACTGTTATTGTCCTCTATTATGGTGACTCCTTTAATATTTGATTTGGACTACATCTATTTAAAAATACAGTTTAAGCCGGGCGTGGTGGCACACGCCTTTAATCCCAGCACTCGGGAGGCAGAGGTAGGAGGATTGCCATGAGTTCAAGGCCACCCTGAGATGACAGAGTTAATTCCAGGTCAGCCTGGACCAGAGTGAGACCCTACCTCAAAAAGCCAAAAAAAATAAAAATACAGTTTATAGAAAATCTGAATTTTGGAGGACAAAAAGGATAGTTTTCTTGTCTTCCGAATGTCCTTTCAAATTTACCATACAAATATGCTGCCTATTATGGATGTTATTTTATCTTACCCCAGTAAATTTAAGAAAGAGAACCTTATATTAGAGTCTTGTTGTTAAAGTCAGGGGGGGGAAAGCTGAAAAAATATGTGCCCAGGGATACTTAACAGGTTTCACCACGGGTCTAGAATTCATAGCCAGGTTTATCTGGGGATATATTGGGATCCAAGTCCTATTAATTGCATCACCTACTTTTATTTAATTTATTTTTTAATCTTTAAAATTGTATTTATTTGAGAGATTGAGCGGGAAGTAATAAGTCTCCCAGTGCATCATGGTGCTTCAAACAAATGCCAGACACATGTGCCAAATTGCACATCTGGCTGTACGTGGGCAATGGAGAACTGACCTTGGACCGGCATGGCTCGCAAGCAAGCACCCCCAGCCCTGAGCCATCTCCCCAGCCCATCACTGCACAGTTTCATAAGTGAAATGTATGTGTTCATATTTGAAATCATCATAATAGGACTGGAAAATTGTCATTTGAACCAGCTTCCCCTCCCCATATTCACGTGCTGTGAAAGCCTGGTTCCAGGCGGGCGGCAGCTTTGAGGGTGGAGCCTGGCTGCAGCAGGCCTGTTTCTGCAGCTACGCTTTGGAGTATAGTAGTCAGCGCCTCCTTACCAGGCTCAGCTCGCTCTCTTGCTGCCACTTCCCCCTCGCTGCGGCAGAAGTGATGTCCACCTTCTGCTCTACCATCCTGTCCCTGCTGTCCCTTAATACTGCAGCTTGTTTGGGGGGCTTTGTCCCAGAAATATGACAGTAATAACAATAAGTATGAAAGCATTTTCTTACAGCTTCAGTGGTGGAGACACGAAATGTTTTGATTGCTTAGGCTAACAAAAACACTACATGAACAGTCAGGCAAGCGCAAGAAATGACAGACCACCAGGAACCAGGAGCAGGAGGCTGCTCGCCCATTCTCATGAAATGAGATGACCCCTATGCATTCCAGTTAGGTAGGTAGGTAGAGGAAAGTAGAGACCTTTTCTTGTATCCATTTTTCCTCATTTGTTTTTAAGTAAACATAATCCTTGCATCAAAATGACATAATTTGGAGGCATGTCATCTGATTGCCTTTGTACGTAAAATTTCTGAATGAATTTGAAAAACAATGATATTTTCTTAAGATAGCCTGATCCCAAATATTAGCTCAATGATACCATTTCAGCCAACTTGCTTCTGCAATCCATTCATTTCCAGGAACTTTTTTACATTATTTAACTTAGAAGTTTTTCCCTCTTGTCTAGGAAAACAACCACTTTGAATTAAGTAATGGTTACATTCCTAAAATATTATAATAGAAGACAAGATTCCTAAGTTGTGTTGCGCGCTGTGTCAAACCGTCCTTTAGCCCTGGACCGTCTTACAGAGGACCACACGTGGGATTCTCCTCCTGTGTGTCTCACGTTTACTCCTTTTAACATTTTCCTTATTTCCATTATTTGACAGTCATTGGTCATCTGTGCAACATTCACTGCTTTATCATGATTCTCCAGGATGTTTAGGGAGAACCTGTGAGTTGAAAATGGTTTAACAGAAGAATGTTCACCATCAGTATAAAGATAAGTAACACTGGTTTGAACCCCAGTTACCAAAAACAGTGACCCTTCATAAAATAATTCAATTTTTTCTCAGTAAAGACTTCATTCATCACAAAAAAATCTACCATTAGTATATTGTGAATTTTGACAATAAAATTGTGAAACTTGTTTTTATCTCTTGCTATAGGAATTCATAATATCACTGATTTTTTTTGTCATACTCTGGCCCTCAAAGCTTAAAACATTTACATCTATCTATAGAAAAGTCTATCAGTCTCTTTCAAGGTTGGGCTCATGAGGCAGCATGAATATTTGCCATTCCAGTACTCAGGCTGCAGCAATAAGGGAATACTGGTCAAATTTATTTAGTGTCTCATAAATTAATACATTTTAGAATTAATAAGAATAAACCATAAAATAATAAGCATAAACCATTAAAATAAGCAATTGGAGTGGGGAATTTGAGCCTCAATTTTTTTGATGCAAAGGGCACATTTTCAATGACCAATCATACTTCAAAATGAAAGCATCCAACTTCAGTTCCATGGACTCAGGAACTATCGAAGGAGTGAGAAATGGGCAGGGAGAAGTCACGGCTGGAGAGGGCTGGACTCAACTGCTACACAGCCCAAGAAAACCGGCTCATTTCTCTGCACTTCCTAGATGATCTCAGTGGGCAGTCACTGAGGTTCTTCCAAGTGGAGTGTATGTGTGTCAGGCACGCTAAGTAGTCTTGCCATCACACCGCATCTGTGGCCTTTGATGCTATTATTTCAAGACACAGTCAGATGCCCTTTCTTCAAACCATTAGCCTTACTCACTGCTGGCTCCGTGTTCTTGCGTAATTCTAAACACGGGGCATGTGAAACTGTTAGAGTCTTCCTCATCAAATAACAAGTTTAAGCTCAAAAGAAGTTGAGGTCACTTGCCATGGTCATAAAATCTGGAACTGTTAAAAGTGGGATTTAAACATTAATTTATATTTCAATTTTTAAGTTTTTGATATCTGAGCTGTAAAACTTCATGGTTTGGTAGTTCCCTCCTAAAACTCTTTTCATTTTCTAAATGTGAGTGGTTTCCTCTGAAAGGCTCATCTGGCCAAACTTGAATCTCTCTGTTAACCCTTTGAGGGGAAGGGAAGTGGGGATGGGAGGAATTCTGAGCCAGGAGGAGCTGTTCTGTGAGATGATGGGCGGCCAGCAAAAGGCCTTTCCCTGGTATCACGGGGCCTGCGGCAGGGCTTAAACTTCTGGTGTAATTTTAGGGAGCTTCTTTCCTGAGGGGTCACTTACTTTATACCCCGCAGGAAGAAAATCTCCACTGAAATGAGAAAGAGAACTTCATGGCAAACTGGAAATGTGGTTTAAAATCCCATCTGAGCTGGCAGCATCCACCTCTCCCACTTCTTAGGCTCAGTGAATGTCTTGATTACCACAGATAGCTGTGTATTGCTTTTTCCTTTTTTTCAGGTGAAATCAAATCAAGTTTATGTACTTTATGGTCTCTTACATTCTAGCTTTCTCCAAAATAAAGCAAAGTGTGTGTGTGTGTGTGTGTGTGTGTGTGTGTGTGTGTGTGCATGTGCATGCGTGTGTGTGTGCGTGCATGTGTATGTGTCTGTATTTTAAAGTTTACCACTGCATTTATCTCAGCATACTAAGACAAATTAAATCATCTTCCTAGTTCCTCCAAGATGTATATAAACATCTTACTTTCAGAATGTATGTGGGGGAAATGAGGTAAAGGGTGGTAAAAAAGTGGGGAGAGGAAGAGAAAGGGAGGAAAAGCCAGACCCAATGAGCTCAATCATTTTATTAATCTAATAAAACATCTTGTTAGTAAGGTCTCCCTACCATAGAAAGGTGTATGTGGACATATTTCTATGGAACTGTATCTGTGGGTTTGCATGCTATAATAATATACTTGGTAAAGAAAAAAAAATAAGCTAATCTTTTAAAATCTGTCAGTTTGCCACACAAACCAAGGCTTGCATAACTTCTTTTGATTTTTTTTCCCTTCAAGTTTTTGGGTTAGTGAAACACAGCTCCTACGATGATCTTGTTTATTTTTTCTCCTCTCTACCAAGCAGGCTTTTTGATAGATGTCTCATCCAAAGCAGTTTGCCAGCACGATGGAACAAGTCTAGCATAGAGAACTTTAATGTAGTTGGAGAGTTCCCAGCTCAGAGCAAGAGTGTGCGGAACTCTAAAACTGGTTGAGTTTTCCATTTTCCCCTTTCTCTGTCTCTGGCTCCCTGTGTCCTCAGGGGATCAGGAGCGCGGAGGAGAGGTGAAGTTGCTGCTCTGGTTGCTTGGCTCTTCTGGACTTCCAGTGTGTCTTATGACAAGAGTCTTCACTTGCTTGCTTGTCCTCACAAGTAGCTGTTTTAACTCCCAGTCAGTCCACAAACTTGCTGTCCATTGGTGAGAATAATTATCCTTGTGGGAAGGGAACCCTGGAAATGTTAAATTTCAGGAAATTGTTGAGGAATGTAACACTATTAAATCAAGAGTTAAAGAAAGAAATTCAACCTGCCTAATGCATTAGTGACCTATTTTTAGATGCAGAATCAATTCCTAAAATTAGAAAGCTGGGTAGATAAATAACAAGTGTGGTGGTTTGATTCAGCAGTCCCCCATATACTCAGGTGTTCTGAATGCTAGTCTCCCCAGCTGATGGCAGTTGGAAATTAAAGCCTCCTGGAGGCAAAACATTGTTGGGGGTGGGCTTATTGATGTTATAGTCAGTTTCCCCACGCTAGTGCTTGGCACACTCTCCTGTTGCTATTATCCACCTCATGTTGGCCAGGGGGTGATGTCCACCCTCTGTTCATGCCATCATTTTCCCTGCCATCATGGAGCTTCCCCTTGAGCCTATAACCCAAAATAAACCTCTTTTTTTCCCCATAAGCTGCTCTTGGTCAGGTGATTTCTACCAGCATTGTGAAACTGACTGCAACACTAAGAATAACTCAGTATTGAGCATTTTCCAATCCCTCTTCTAAAGTACTGATATGCATTAGCTAGCTTATCTACCTTAGAGCAATGTATGATAAAAGTATGGCTATTATATTCCTGTGACACAGGAAGTAACTAACTAGCCCACAGACACGGAGTAGTAAATGAAGACAGAACTCTCTGGTTCTGACAATTCAATTATATCACTGGTAATGCAGCCAGTCCCTTCCATTTCCAGTGACAACCAAATTCCATAAAAAATAAAAAGAAAGAAAGAGACTTTGAGAGATTCTGAAGGAACCTTCAAGTAGGAACTTGTGTGTGGCTCTGCCACATGACAGCTGTGGGTCAGTGCCCAAAGTTGCGGAACCTTTCTAGCAAAGTCCATAAGTGTCTCTCCATGTGGGGTAGCTGTGAGGCGTTCTGCAGCAGCGAGCATGTGCTCAAGAGCTCAGACCTTAATGTATATTCAAAAGACTTTGTATACTATAAACATTTGATTACAGTAACATTTCGTGTGTGTGTGTGTGTGTGTGTGTGTGTGTGTGTGTGTGTGTGTGTGCATTTCAATGCAAATGTGTGTGGGCAAGTGTGTGTTTGTGTACAAGCGTATGGCATATGGAGGCCAGAGAATGAGACTGGCTAGGCAGTGAGTCCCGTGGATCCTTCTGTCTCCCCAGCTCTGGGATCACACGGGGCCACACATGCAGCATTTGATGTGAGTCCTGACGCTCCAGCTGAGCTTCTTGTGCTTGTAAGGTAAGCCCTTTGCCAACGACACTATCCTCTAAGCCCCTTACAATATCATGGCTGATCACAGCGTTTTCCCTTGCTGCTGGAAAGCATGCACTAGAATAAACACAATTCACAGGTCCTATTTGGCTGATTGAGCTGCACTTGCGAATAAAAGCAAAATAAACCAGTAAGATGGCTGTGCATCCTCTTACGCACATTGTGTCCTAGCTCCATTGTACTGTTTAAGCATCAGTTACTGTGTCCATCCTCAGCCATTTCAAATGAGCTTATAGTTCATTTGAGTGTGTTCCAGGAGGAACTATAAAATGGGGCAAAGTAAGGGCTCCACTATGCACACTGAGGCTTTGGAATCTGCATCGTTGGGAGCAGGAGGAATATGGAGTTATTTCAAACTATCTTTGTAATTCTATCTGCCTTTCTGTATAATTGTAATTCTGTCTAGCTGTCATCTGTAGAAGCTGATAAGAGCTACCAAAGCAAATAACAGACAAATGAAACCACGTGTATTCATATTTGTTATGCATTACCATAGATTATGGAAACCATAGGTAGTTAGAGAATATTTGAAATGTTCTGGTTAAATTTTATATATATATATATATATATATATATATATATATATATATATATATATATATATATATGTATGTATATATATATATATCCCATCCTAGAGTTCAGCAAGGTGAGTGGGGCAAGATCAGACTCAAGTTTTAGTTCCAAGTCAATTGCTTAACTAGATTTGTGGTCTTGGCCATGTTTCCACCCTGGAACAGCATGACTGACAGTGCCTATTTTATAAGAGATTGTGGACAAGAAAACCTAAATTCTTACCTAATTGACAGCTATTAGAGTGTGCTCTCCACACATTTTAGAAATAGAGTTTGTTTGTTTCATTTTTCCACTAGATGTCTGAAATGGGAAGATTGCTATGAGTTTGAGGCCACCCTGAGACTACATAGAGAATTTCAGGTCATCCTGAGCTGGAGTGAGACCCTACCTTGAAAAACCAGGAAAAAAAAATTTTATATATATATAATATACATATACATATACATATACATATACATATACATATACATATACATATACATATACATACACACACACACACACACATACACACACACACAAAGATTTTCTAAATATTCTTGCTCATTTCATTCAAAATTGAATAGAACTGTAATTTGTAATTTTGGCATACCTTTAGGTTATGCATGGTTTTAAAAGGTTAAAAAACAAAGCCTGTGTCCCATGAATATTTCACAAATAAGGATTACAAGAAGTTCCAGTTTATAAGGCAAAGCTTTCTGTGCCAAATGTTTTAATTATACAAAACCACCAAACCAAGAAGTGTCTTTGAAATGTCTATGTGGGCATGGTGTCATGCTGTGTGCTCTAATACACAAATGATGTTGTAATGCATGAGAAACAGTTTTCAAGGTTTCCAATAAGGTTTGAAACAAATTAAGGTAAAGATCAGATCTTTTCATAAAAATAAGGAACTTGTTCTTGAAGAAGTATGCTTTTAATGGACCGCATTCAGATCTCAAGCCAGAAGACTTCAAAAATTTTCCAATTCCCCAAACCAAATCTAATCTTTGATAGAGTACTTTAGTTTCTTTCTCTCCCTAGGCAACTACAAAAAAAAAAAAAAAGTATTGAATTTCATATATAGAAAGCATCATGCAGTATCTTCCCTCATTCTCTTCCCTGTTTGGAAAATTTTCAATAAATCAGAGCATAGAGTGAGAAGTTAGAAAACCCTTCTACACCAAACCACTGGCTCCCATCCTTCCACTGCAAAGTCATAACCAATATTTATTTATAAATAATCTGAACACCTCTGCTGATCTATTTGCTTCTTTCACTCTTCGTACCTCTCTAGTCAAAGTACCAGCCCCACATTACATAGCTATCCCAAATAACTGTCACGCGTATCCACAGTGCATGACCTCACCCCTTCTCCAGCTCACTACCTTCAATCTACAGAAACCTGGTCAGTGTTTTCAGTGCAGACAAGACAGCCACTCTTTGCGGAGTCCTCCGCCTCCTCCAATCTTGAACCCCTGCGTCCCCTACCTAACCCATCACAGCCTCTTCCCTGTGCAGTCACACTCACCTTGACCATCAACTTCAGCAGCCCCACTACGCAGCCGGGGCTCTCACAGGGCAGAGAGAACTAACTCATTCATTCATGCTGCAGAGTTCAGATCAGTTAACGTCTGCATCAGTTCACCTCCCTTTCAGACGCTCAGAGCATCAGACACCTCAGCAGTCATCACAATTGTGATTTCACCATTTGCTTAGCATCTTTCCTACTAGAAAGTGCTCATGTTGTTTCTCTGGTGTCCTACACAATCCTACCTCTCTCAACCATTTAGCAAATGCAATAATAGTATTGAATAAGTTAATAAATTAAAAATAAACACCACAATTAGAAATAGTTAAACCTAACTTAATTGTAATGGATACTGAAATGAAATGTTATTTTGACAAGCAACTATTTCATAGATTATAGTAATCTCTTGCTTCTTTAATTTTTTTCATTTTTATTTTTATTTTTTGCAAGGAAAGAGAGAGAGAGAGACTGACTACGGGGTCTATTGCTGCTATAAACAAACTCCAGATGCATGTGCTACTTTGTGCATCTGGCTTTACATAGAGAACTGAACTGAAGCTATGTCAGCAGGTTTACAAGTGTGGAGCCATCTCTCCGGCCCCAGTCTCTCACTTCTTATAGGAAACATAATAATAAAATAAAAATAAACACAGTCTCAATTATGAACTATGGCATAATTTCTAATGAGTTATAATCCAAAAGTCTTTGCAAGTAATATATCTTAATAATAAATTCAGCCAAACTAGTTCCTAAGCATATGTCTCTTATATTTGAAACAAACTGACAAAACAAACACCTGACCATGTTAAGTGTTCATATCGTGAAGTCCTTCAGCTTCCAAGTGCTTCATAGAGCCTCATTGAAATCCAATTAAATTTGTCTTTTATTTGTGTCAAACTGCTCTTTCAGTGCTCTAAGCACCAGTACTATTTTCAGAGGTGGACTTTAAGAAAATCAGTTCCCTGGGGCTTCAGGAGCCGTCTTCATTTCCTCAGCCCCTTTCCCCAGTTGCCCCTCAACACTGTGCCTCAAATCCCGGATGCATATCAAGGAAATCAGATCTTGAGGTTTTATTTTAATTTCTCCTTTCTAATCCTTTTATTTACATTGCTTATATAATTTATGGAAAGTTATTTTCATTTCTCCACATTTCAAATGCCTCATCAAAAGAAGAGAAATAAAATGCATGTTTAATCTTTAATAACACACTTAAAAAACTGTGTGTGAAGCCCCTGCCAGGCTGGGAGACGCACACAGGGCTCTCAATCAACACCTTGGCCTTTGTTTGCCCATGTGTGATATCATTTAACCCTCGAAGATCTTTGAAAACTGTGATGGTCTGCATGGTAGTTTGTACTTGCTCCATTCCAACATACCTATGATCTTTACTCTGCAGGAGATTGTTAGAGAAGACCTCTCCCCTGAGAGCTGGGTGGCTCTTTGTCCTGACAAATCCATTTACATGTATAGAGATGCCAACCAAGAGAATACATGGAAACTGAAAGCCAGGAAGACCTTTGAAAAGGACAGGAAGGAGAACATGGAACTCGGGTCATTTTCAGATTGAGATTCTTTGACATGTGTTTGCCTGAAGGAAAAAAATAAGTGATACTGAAAAGAAAAAAGAAAAATACTAACCTCACCTCTTTTGTGTACAACTAAGGCTCTCTTTCAGAGATGACTTGTGTGTGGGAATCTGAATCACAATCCCTACTTCTCTGGAAAAAAGTGATTTGGAAGACAATGACTGACATTCCTCAGGCAGTTAAGGAAGGTGCCCTTTGGAGCATGTATGTGTCATGTATAACAGAAAGGGCAACTATGTGATCTTCCGTTTTAGTAGCAGAGAATTTTTTTATAAACAATGTTAACAATGGCTTCAATCTTCTGGTTCAATAAATGCTCTTTTGAAAACTGGAGTGAGAATTTGAGGGTTTGGATCTATAAAGAAGGCCATTTGGGGAGAGGCATGTTTTAACTGTCAATATCTCCTTTCAATAGTTAGCCCTAAATAAAATGCATACCACTGAGGCATTCTTCAGAAAATCGGCACATTTGCAGCACGCACGCACCGCAGAAGCATGGGCAGGCATGGGCACAGGCCTGCCCACCTGGAGGCACTCAGACGTCTTGCAAGTAGAAGCACTTTGGAAACAGTTCAGAATAATGAGAGAGCAAAACCTCCGTTGGAATAAAATTAAATCACTGACATTTTGAAGAAGCATGCAGCTAACTTTTAGCCTGAGGTGGCACTCGAAATGAAATTCTTCTGACTTAGGTCCCTTTATAAATAAACACACAACTTCTGTATGTAATGACTTCATTGCAAAGAATTAATACTCACACAGAGAAAGGTCTCATCATTGCCACATATTAAACTAACAGCGAGTGGCAGCATTGCCTGGGAATCAACAATCTAGACTTTAAATATATATATATATATATATATATATATATATATATATATATATATATATATATATGTTTATTTATTTGTGAGAGAGAATGGGCTCAGCAGGGCCTCCAGCTGCTGCAAACAAACTCTAGACACATGTGCAACCTTGTGCACCTGGCTTATGTGGGTCTGGGGGAATCGAACCTAGGTCCTTCAGCTTTGCAGGCAAGTGCCTTAACCATTAAGCCATCTCTTCAGGCCAATCTGGACTTTTGACCTAAGTTTATCTCCATTCTTTCTATAAGGCCTCTTGTACCCAAGGCTGTCCTTGGATCATTTACTTACTGTAGTGTGCTGGGCATGTGAAACAATCTCTCTCAACTTTAGTTTCTCATTTGGAAAATGGAAACATCATTAATATAGAAGTATTGAAAGTGCATATGTGAAGCAGATATATGTATATTGGTAATAAATTTGGGCTATATTTTTAGTTAGTTAATTGTTTTAATTTTTTTAATTGATAGATTCCATACTTACAGTCAATAAACCAAGATAATTCCCTCCCCTCCCTCACTTTCTCTTATAAAAATCAACATGCCAGATAATCAATTAATTCCTGCATTTCACAAACTCAAAGAGTACCAATGGAATATATATCACCTCTTTATGTGTGCTTGCTCATTGGATGGTCATTTCTAAATTTACAGTGGCAGAAATTGGCCTGCACACGAACCACATTGAATTCCCTCAGTTACTTGATCTAGAGAACCCTAAAGGCACATGGATGTTTCAGAGCAAACCTGAGACACCAAGCATCCCGCAGGCCAGAAGAATGGCCAAGGAATGGCCGTAGTGCTCTGCAAAAGCACTGCAGATGTTTTCGTTTCCCATGGCTTGCACGTCCGTGCATTGCTCATGAGGCTCAAAGCATGTAACAAATAAGGTAGAATACTAAGAAAATCTAAAATAAATAAAGGGTACTCTGAATATAATGGTGTAGAATTTATGGGTGAATAGCACTGCGTGAACAATGTAAACAGTAAGCAGATGACATACTAAAATTAAACCCTTAAGGCCCTGCCAATCACCACTCATATGCTAGAAGGGTTTGTCTTTGACAATAGATTAAGAATGGCAGACGTTGTGCTGGAGAGATGGTTCAGCAGTTAAGGTGCTTGCCAGAGAAGCCTAAGAACCCAGGTTCTATTCACCAGTATTCATGTAAGCCAGATGCACAAAGTGGTACATACGTCTGGAGTTCATTTGCAATGTCTACAGGACCTGGTATGATCATTCTCTCCCTCTCTCTTTCTCTCTCTCTATATATATGTGTGTATACATATATAGATATGACTCACAAATAAATAAGATTTTAAAATAACAGATGATACATGTCTTGGTAGTGAATGGCTGCAATCTTAGCATTTTGGGGCTAAGGAAGAAGTTCAAATTCAAAGACAGCCTTGGATGCATGAGACCTTGTAGAAAGAAAGAATGAAGACAAGAGAATGGAATGTAGGCAGTGCGAAAAATAAACAACAAAAAAAGAGAGAGATAGAGAGAGACAGAGAAAGACAAGAGAGGAAAGAGAAAAAGAAGAGCCATAAAGACCAGCCTTCTAAATGTCCTTTTAGAATACTAGGCAGAAAAGATAGCATGCTGCTTAAAAGGTGAGTCTAAAAGTCCTTCATTTCCACAAGTCTTCATAGAGGGAGGTTATTCTTCGGTTATCATTAAATGTGTGCACGTCTCGCACAAGAGCGAGCTGAGGACAAACTGGTCTTCGCGATGGAGACAAAGCGCGGCGTTAGAGCACATGGCAGCCCGCGGGGGTCGCGAAGGCCTGTCAAAACATGTCCAAAACAAAATCTCCTTGAAGCAGAAATTATTCAATTCATATCTATTTTCCAAATTTTTGCTTTCTCTTTAGGTGCTTTCTCATTCTTGGGGATATCTTGCAACCCCTCTGGGGTAGGAAGAGTCTCTATAGGTGACAAAAAGTTGCCTGATTCAGCAAACAAAACTGCAGAATGCCCAGTGGTGTCTGAATTTGAAATAAGCAATGAAGAATTGTTGAGTATAAGTATTTTCTTTGCAATATTTGAGCTACATTTACATGAAATTAACAATAAAGTGGGATAGATTGCCCAGTGGTTAAGGCACTTGTCTGAAAAGGACATAGGTTTGATTCCCCCGTACCCATGGAAAGACAGATGCACGAGATAGTGCGTGAGTCTGGAGTTCTTTTACAGTGGACAGAGGTCCTGGCATCCCCATTCTCTCTTTCTTTCTCTTTCTCATAAAAGAATAAATAAAATATTTTAAAAAATAGTGCTGGAGAGATGGCATAGCAGTTAAGCGCTTGCCTGTGAAGCCTAAGGACCCCGGTTCAAGGATCGGTTCCCCAGGTCCCACGTTAGCCAGATGCACAAGGGGGCGCACGCATCTGGAGTTCGTCTGCAGAGGCTGGAAGCCCTGGTGCGCCCATTCTCTCTCTCTCCCTCTACCTGTCTTTCTCTCTGTGTCTGTCGCTCTCAAATAAATAAATAAAAAATTTTAAAAAAATTTAAAAAATAAATTGGCAATTTTTTATCATTAATTTTAAATTAATAAATAGTTTTCAGTGAAAGTTAGTATACTGCATTAAATATGAATTTCAGGTGATCCATAAATGAATCTATAGTATACGTATGTCCTCTGTAATAGGACATATTCATATGAAATACATTTTTGTCATTAATCAAAACTTCAAACTTAAGAGGATATATCATAGCTTGTTTGAAATTCCATATTTGGATCAAACTCCAGTGTCTACTTAGCAATTAATCTTGACTGAACACTGGCCTGTTTGACACAGAACTCTATGTGGGCTTATTACTTGAGAAGCTTACACTGCCCTCAAAGATGGACACAGGGTGTAATGAAGATATAGGGAGTGCAATCAGGTCAAAAGTCTAATGGCTTCACTGTTTTATTTAGATTCAGATGCAAAAATCAAGAAGACTCTTTTTCTAAGTCAAATTCACTTTTCCTTGCCTGTAAGTATGGTAAAACGGAAAATTGCAAGCAAATAACCCTTCTCTTGTGAACTCAGAGTTGTCAGTTTTCTTGGATGAAGACTCATGAAGAGCACTCTAAGTATGATGTCAACATGGAAGAAATTACTGAAATAACTATGCTTACCAATACAACAGTTCCAGTACCAAAACAAGACACAGTAAAGAACACTCTTACTCACGGATAGGTGGGACCTTTTCCGTTATACTAAAGCCACGTGCCAGAATTGCTATAACTTTTAACTCAATTCAGGTGATTAGTACCTTTCACGCAAACCTATCAGAATTCCTAGATGCCATTAAAATCTCCAAAGAGAAATTCATATACAAAGAAATTTCTCCATGATGAAACATTTCACATTTCACCACTTTGGAACATTTTAGTTAATACCACAACAAATTGAGATGACTGACATGGAACACTGGGGATAAAGTGGATGCTAACTCACCACGTCATATGACTAACAAGGAATAACAGAGTTAAACAGAACACTAACTCAGAGTGTCAGGTGACTGACATGAATCACTCAGGTAAAGGGGACACTAACTCAGAGTATCAAGTGACTGACATGGACCACTGGCGGTAAAGGGAACACTAAATCAGAGTGTCAGGTAACTGACATGGATCACTGGGGTAAAGGGGAAACTAACTCAGAGTGTCAGGTGACTGACATGGATCACTGGGGTAAAGGGGACGCTAACTCATAGTGTCAGATGACTGACATGGATCACTGGGGTAAAGAAGACAGTAACTCATAGTGTCAGATGACTGACATGGATCACTGGGGAAAAGGGGACGCTAACTCATAGTGTCAGATGACTGACATGGAACACTGGGGTAAAGGGGATGCTAACTCATAGTGTCAGATGACTGACATGGATCACTGGGGTAAAGGAGACGCTAACTCATAGTGTCAGATGACTGACATGGATCACTGGGGTAAAGGAGACGCTAACTCATAGTGTCAGATGACTGACATGGATCACTGGGGTAAAGGGGACGCTAACTCATAGTGTCAGATGACTGACATGGATCACTGGGGTAAAGGAGACGCTAACTCATAGTGTCAGATGACTGACATGGATCACTGGGGTAAAGGAGATGCTAACTCATAGTGTCAGATGACTGACATGGATCACTGGGTAAAGGGGACGCTAACTCATAGTGTCAGATGACTGACATGGATCACTGGGGTAAAGGGGACACTAACTCATAGTGTCAGGTGACTGACATGGATCACTGGGGTAAAGGGGACGCTAACTCATAGTGTCAGATGAGTGACATGGATCACTGGGGTAAAGGAGATGCTAACTCATAGTGTCAGATGACTGACATGGATCACTGGGGTAAAGGAGACACTAACTCATAGTGTCAGGTGACTGACATGGATCACTGGGGTAAAGGGGACGCTAACTCATAGTGTCAGATGACGGACATGGATCACTGGGGTAAAGGAGACGCTAACTCATAGTGTCAGATGACTGACATGGATCACTGGGGTAAAGGAGACGCTAACTCATAGTGTCAGATGACTGACATGGATCACTGGGGTAAAGGGGACAGTAACTCATAGTGTCAGATGACTGACATGGATCACTGGGGTAAAGGGGACGCTAACTCATAGTGTCAGATGACTGACATGGATCACTGGGTAAAGGGGATGCTAACTCATAGTGTCAGATGACTAACATGGATCACTGGGGTAAAGGAGACACTAACTCATAGTGTCAGATGACTAACATGGATCACTGGGGTAAAGGGGACACTAACTCATAGTGTCAGATGACTGACATGGATCACTGGGGTAAAGGAGACGCTAACTCATAGTGTCAGATGACTGACATGGATCACTGGGGTAAAGGGGACGCTAACTCATAGTGTCAGATGACTGACATGGATCACTGGGTAAAGGGGACAGTAACTCATAGTGTCAGATGACTGACATGGATCACTGGGGTAAAGGGGATGCTAACTCATAGTGTCAGATGACTGTCATGGATCACTGGGGTAAAGGGGACGCTAACTCATAGTGTCAGATGACTGACATGGATCACTGGGGTAAAGGAGACACTAACTCATAGTGTCAGATGACTGACATGGATCACTGGGGTAAAGGGAACGCTAACTCATAGTTTCAGATGACTGACATGGATCACTGGGGTAAAGGGGACGCTAACTCATAGTGTCAGATGACTGACATGGATCACTGGGGTAAAGGGGACGCTAACTCATAGTGTCAGATGACTGACATGGATCACTGGGGTAAAGGGGACGCTAACTCATAGTGTCAGATGACTGACATGGATCACTGGGGTAAAGGGGACGCTAACTCATAGTGTCAGATGACTGACATGGATCACTGGGGTAAAGGGGACGCTAACTCATAGTGTCAGATGACTGACATGGATCACTGGGGTAAAGGAGACAGTAACTCATAGTGTCAGATGACTGACATGGATCACTGGGGTAAAGGGGACACTAACTCATAGTGTCAGATGACTGACATGGATCACTGGGATAAAGGAGACGCTAACTCATAGTGTCAGATGACTGACATGGATCACTGGGGTAAAGGGGACGCTAACTCATAGTGTCAGATGACTGACATGGATCACTGGGGTAAAGGGGACGCTAACTCATAGTGTCAGATGACTGACATGGATCACTGGGTAAAGGGGACAGTAACTCATAGTGTCAGATGACTGACATGGATCACTGGGGTAAAGGGGATGCTAACTCATAGTGTCAGATGACTGTCATGGATCACTGGGGTAAAGGGGACGCTAACTCATAGTGTCAGATGACTGACATGGATCACTGGGGTAAAGGAGACACTAACTCATAGTGTCAGATGACTGACATGGATCACTGGGGTAAAGGGAACGCTAACTCATAGTTTCAGATGACTGACATGGATCACTGGGGTAAAGGGGACGCTAACTCATAGTGTCAGATGACTGACATGGATCACTGGGGTAAAGGGGACGCTAACTCATAGTGTCAGATGACTGACATGATTCACTGGGGTAAAGGGGACGCTAACTCATAGTGTCAGATGACTGACATGGATCACTGGGGTAAAGGGGACGCTAACTCATAGTGTCAGATGACTGACATGGATCACTGGGGTAAAGGGGACGCTAACTCATAGTGTCAGATGACTGACATGGATCACTGGGGTAAAGGAGACAGTAACTCATAGTGTCAGATGACTGACATGGATCACTGGGGTAAAGGGACAGTAACTCATAGTGTCAGATGACTGACATGGATCACTGGGGTAAAGGGGATGCTAACTCATAGTGTCAGATGACTGACATGGATCACTGGGGTAAAGGGGACACTAACTCATAGTGTCAGATGACTGACATGGATCACTGGGGTAAAGGGGACGCTAACTCATAGTGTCAGATGACTGACATGGATCACTGGGGTAAAGGGGACGCTAACTCATAGTGTCAGATGACTGACATGGATCACTGGGGTAAAGGGGACGCTAACTCATAGTGTCAGATGACTAACATGGATCACTGGGGTAAAGGGGACGCTAACTCATAGTGTCAGATGACTAACATGGATCACTGGGGTAAAGGGGACGCTAACTCATAGTGTCAGATGACTAACAAGGATCACTGGGGTAAAGGGGACGCTAACTCATAGTGTCAGATGACTGACATGGATCACTGGGGTAAAGGGGACGCTAACTCATAGTGTCAGATGACTGACATGGATCACTGGGGTAAAGGGGACGCTAACTCATAGTGTCAGATGACTAACATGGATCACTGGGGTAAAGGGGACGCTAACTCATAGTGTCAGATGACTGACATGGATCACTGGGGTAAAGGGGACGCTAACTCATAGTGTCAGATGACTGACATGGATCACTGGGTAAAGGGGACAGTAACTCATAGTGTCAGATGACTGACATGGATCACTGGGGTAAAGGGGATGCTAACTCATAGTGTCAGATGACTGTCATGGATCACTGGGGTAAAGGGGACGCTAACTCATAGTGTCAGATGACTGACATGGATCACTGGGGTAAAGGAGACACTAACTCATAGTGTCAGATGACTGACATGGATCACTGGGGTAAAGGGGACGCTAACTCATAGTGTCAGATGACTAACATGGATCACTGGGGTAAAGGGGACGCTAACTCATAGTGTCAGATGACTAACATGGATCACTGGGGTAAAGGGGACGCTAACTCATAGTGTCAGATGTCTAACATGGATCACTGGGGTAAAGGGGACGCTAACTCATAGTGTCAGATGACTGACATGGATCACTGGGGTAAAGGGGACGCTAACTCATAGTGTCAGATGACTGACATGGATCACTGGGGTAAAGGAGACACTAACTCATAGTGTCAGATGACTGACATGGATCACTGGGGTAAAGGAGACAGTAACTCATAGTGTCAGATGACTGACATGGATCACAGGGTAAAGGAGACAGTAACTCATAGTGTCAGATGACTAACATGGATCACTGGGGTAAAGGGGACGCTAACTCATAGTGTCAGGTGACTGACATGGATCACTGGGGTAAAGGGGACGCTAACTCATAGTGTCAGGTGACTGACATGGATCACTGGGGTAAAGGGGACGCTAAATCATAGTGTCAGATGACTGACATGGATCACTGGGGTAAAGCGGACGCTAACTCATAGTGTCAGATGACTGACATGGATCACTGGGGTAAAGGGGACGCTAACTCATAGTGTCAGATGACTAACATGGATCACTGGGGTAAAGGGGACGCTAACTCATAGTGTCAGATGACTGACATGGATCACTGGGGTAAAGGGGACGCTAACTCATAGTGTCAGATGACTGACATGGATCACTGGGGTAAAGGAGACAGTAACTCATAGTGTCAGATGACTGACATGGATCACTGGGGTAAAGGGGACGCTAACTCATAGTGTCAGATGACTGACATGGATCACTGGGGTAAAGGGGACGCTAACTCATAGTGTCAGATGACTGACATGGATCACAGGGGTAAAGGAGATGCTAACTCATAGTGTCAGATGACTGACATGGATCACTAGGGGAAAAGGGGATGCTAACTCATAGTGTCAGATGACTGACATGGATCACTGGGGTAAAGGGGACGCTAACTCATAGTGTCAGATGACTGACATGGATCACTGGGGTAAAGGAGACAGTAACTCATAGTGTCAGATGACTGACATGGATCACTGGGGTAAAGGGGACGCTAACTCATAGTGTCAGGTGACTGACATGGATCACTGGGGTAAAGGAGATGCTAACTCATAGTGTCAGATGACTGACATGGATCACTGGGGTAAAGGGGACACTAACTCATAGTGTCAGATGACTGACATGGATCACTGGGGTAAAGGAGACGCTAACTCATAGTGTCAGATGACTGACATGGATCACTGGGGTAAAGGGGACGCTAACTCATAGTGTCAGATGACTGACATGGATCACTGGGGTAAAGGGGACGCTAACTCATAGTGTCAGATGACTGACATGGATCACTGGGGTAAAGGGGACGCTAACTCATAGTGTCAGATGACTGACATGGATCACTGGGGTAAAGGGGACGCTAACTCATAGTGTCAGATGACTGACATGGATCACAGGGGTAAAGGGGACGCTAACTCATAGTGTCAGATGACTGACATGGATCACTGGGGTAAAGGAGACACTAACTCATAGTGTCAGATGACTGACATGGATCACTGGGGTAAAGGAGATGCTAACTCATAGTGTGAGATGACTGACATGGATCACTGGGGTAAAGGGACAGTAACTCATAGTGTCAGATGACTGACATGGATCACTGGGGTAAAGGGGACGCTAACTCATAGTGTCAGATGACTGACATGGATCACTGGGGTAAAGGAGACAGTAACTCATAGTGTCAGATGACTGACATGGATCACTGGGGTAAAGGGACAGTAACTCATAGTGTCAGATGACTGACATGGATCACTGGGTAAAGGAGACGCTAACTCATAGTGTCAGATGACTGACATGGATCACTGGGGTAAAGGAGACAGTAACTCATAGTGTCAGATGACTAACATGGATCACTGGGGTAAAGGGGACGCTAACTCATAGTGTCAGGTGACTGACATGGATCACTGGGGTAAAGGGGACGCTAACTCATAGTGTCAGGTGACTGACATGGATCACTGGGGTAAAGGGGACGCTAAATCATAGTGTCAGATGACTGACATGGATCACTGGGGTAAAGCGGACGCTAACTCATAGTGTCAGATGACTGACATGGATCACTGGGGTAAAGGGGACGCTAACTCATAGTGTCAGATGACTAACATGGATCACTGGGGTAAAGGGGACGCTAACTCATAGTGTCAGATGACTGACATGGATCACTGGGGTAAAGGGGACGCTAACTCATAGTGTCAGATGACTGACATGGATCACTGGGGTAAAGGAGACAGTAACTCATAGTGTCAGATGACTGACATGGATCACTGGGGTAAAGGGGACGCTAACTCATAGTGTCAGATGACTGACATGGATCACTGGGGTAAAGGGGACGCTAACTCATAGTGTCAGATGACTGACATGGATCACAGGGGTAAAGGAGATGCTAACTCATAGTGTCAGATGACTGACATGGATCACTAGGGGAAAAGGGGATGCTAACTCATAGTGTCAGATGACTGACATGGATCACTGGGGTAAAGGGGACGCTAACTCATAGTGTCAGATGACTGACATGGATCACTGGGGTAAAGGAGACAGTAACTCATAGTGTCAGATGACTGACATGGATCACTGGGGTAAAGGGGACGCTAACTCATAGTGTCAGGTGACTGACATGGATCACTGGGGTAAAGGAGATGCTAACTCATAGTGTCAGATGACTGACATGGATCACTGGGGTAAAGGAGACGCTAACTCATAGTGTCAGATGACTGACATGGATCACTGGGGTAAAGGGGACGCTAACTCATAGTGTCAGATGACTGACATGGATCACTGGGGTAAAGGGGACGCTAACTCATAGTGTCAGATGACTGACATGGATCACTGGGGTAAAGGGGACGCTAACTCATAGTGTCAGATGACTGACATGGATCACTGGGGTAAAGGGGACGCTAACTCATAGTGTCAGATGACTGACATGGATCACAGGGGTAAAGGGGACGCTAACTCATAGTGTCAGATGACTGACATGGATCACTGGGGTAAAGGAGACACTAACTCATAGTGTCAGATGACTGACATGGATCACTGGGGTAAAGGAGATGCTAACTCATAGTGTGAGATGACTGACATGGATCACTGGGGTAAAGGGACAGTAACTCATAGTGTCAGATGACTGACATGGATCACTGGGGTAAAGGGGACGCTAACTCATAGTGTCAGATGACTGACATGGATCACTGGGGTAAAGGAGACAGTAACTCATAGTGTCAGATGACTGACATGGATCACTGGGGTAAAGGGACAGTAACTCATAGTGTCAGATGACTGACATGGATCACTGGGTAAAGGAGACGCTAACTCATAGTGTCAGATGACTGACATGGATCACTGGGGTAAAGGAGACAGTAACTCATAGTGTCAGATGACTAACATGGATCACTGGGGTAAAGGGGACGCTAACTCATAGTGTCAGATGACTGACATGGATCACTGGGGTAAAGGGGACGATAACTCATAGTGTCAGATGACTAACATGGACCACTGGGGTAAAGGGGACGCTAACTCATAGTGTCAGATGACTGACATGGATCACTGGGGTAAAGGAGACACTAACTCATAGTGTCAGATGACTGACATGGATCACTGGGGTAAAGGGGACGCTAACTCATAGTGTCAGGTGACTGACATGGATCACTGGAGTAAAGGAGATGCTAACTCATAGTGTCAGGTGACTGACATGGATCACTGGGTTAAAGGGGACAGTAACTCATAGTGTCAGGTGACTGACATGGATCACTGGGGTAAAGGGGACGCTAACTCATAGTGTCAGGTGACTGACATGGATCACTGGGGTAAAGGGGACGCTAACTCATAGTGTCAGATGACTGACATGGATCACTGGGGTAAAGGAGACGCTAACTCATAGTGTCAGATGACTGACATGGATCACTGGGGTAAAGGGGACGCTAACTCATAGTGTCAGATGACTGACATGGATCACTGGGGTAAAGGGGACGCTAACTCATAGTGTCAGATGACTGACATGGATCACTGGGGTAAAGGGGACGCTAACTCATAGTGTCAGATGACTGACATGGATCACTGGGGTAAAGGGGACGCTAACTCATAGTGTCAGATGACTGTCATGGATCACTGGGGTAAAGGGGACACTAACTCATAGTGTCAGATGACTGTCATGGATCACTGGGGTAAAGGGGACGCTAACTCATAGTGTCAGATGACTGACATGGATCACTGGGTTAAAGGGGACAGTAACTCATAGTGTCAGATGACTGACATGGATCACTGGGGTAAAGGGGACGCTAACTCATAGTGTCAGATGACTGACATGGATCACTGGGTAAAGGGGATGCTAACTCATAGTGTCAGATGACTAACATGGATCACTGGGGTAAAGGAGACACTAACTCATAGTGTCAGATGACTAACATGGATCACTGGGGTAAAGGGGACACTAACTCATAGTGTCAGATGACTGACATGGATCACTGGGGTAAAGGAGACGCTAACTCATAGTGTCAGATGACTGACATGGATCACTGGGGTAAAGGGGACGCTAACTCATAGTGTCAGATGACTGACATGGATCACTGGGTAAAGGGGACAGCTAACTCATAGTGTCAGATGACTGACATGGATCACTGGGGTAAAGGGGATGCTAACTCATAGTGTCAGATGACTGTCATGGATCACTGGGGTAAAGGGGACGCTAACTCATAGTGTCAGATGACTGACATGGATCACTGGGGTAAAGGAGACACTAACTCATAGTGTCAGATGACTGACATGGATCACTGGGGTAAAGGGAACGCTAACTCATAGTTTCAGATGACTGACATGGATCACTGGGGTAAAGGGGACGCTAACTCATAGTGTCAGATGACTGACATGGATCACTGGGGTAAAGGGGACGCTAACTCATAGTGTCAGATGACTGACATGGATCACTGGGGTAAAGGGGACGCTAACTCATAGTGTCAGATGACTGACATGGATCACTGGGGTAAAGGGGACGCTAACTCATAGTGTCAGATGACTGACATGGATCACTGGGGTAAAGGGGACGCTAACTCATAGTGTCAGATGACTGACATGGATCACTGGGGTAAAGGAGACACTAACTCATAGTGTCAGATGACTGACATGGATCACTGGGGTAAAGGGGACACTAACTCATAGTGTCAGATGACTGACATGGATCACTGGGATAAAGGAGACGCTAACTCATAGTGTCAGATGACTGACATGGATCACTGGGGTAAAGGGGACGCTAACTCATAGTGTCAGATGACTGACATGGATCACTGGGGTAAAGGGGACGCTAACTCATAGTGTCAGATGACTGACATGGATCACTGGGTAAAGGGGACGCTAACTCATAGTGTCAGATGACTGACATGGATCACTGGGGTAAAGGGGATGCTAACTCATAGTGTCAGATGACTGACATGGATCACTGGGGTAAAGGGGACGCTAACTCATAGTGTCAGATGACTGACATGGATCACTGGGGTAAAGGAGACACTAACTCATAGTGTCAGATGACTGACATGGATCACTGGGGTAAAGGGACGCTAACTCATAGTGTCAGATGACTGACATGGATCACTGGGGTAAAGGGGACGCTAACTCATAGTGTCAGATGACTGACATGGATCACTGGGGTAAAGGGGACGCTAACTCATAGTGTCAGATGACTGACATGGATCACTGGGGTAAAGGGGACGCTAACTCATAGTGTCAGATGACTGACATGGATCACTGGGGTAAAGGGGACGCTAACTCATAGTGTCAGATGACTGACATGGATCACTGGGGTAAAGGGGACGCTAACTCATAGTGTCAGATGACTGACATGGATCACTGGGGTAAAGGAGAAGCTAACTCATAGTGTCAGATGACTGACATGGATCACTGGGGTAAAGGGGAAGCTAACTCATAGTGTCAGATGACTGACATGGATCACTGGGGTAAAGGGGATGCTAACTCATAGTGTCAGATGACTGACATGGATCACTGGGGTAAAGGGGACACTAACTCATAGTGTCAGATGACTGACATGGATCACTGGGGTAAAGGGGACGCTAACTCATAGTGTCAGATGACTGACATGGATCACTGGGGTAAAGGGGACGCTAACTCATAGTGTCAGATGACTGACATGGATCACTGGGGTAAAGGGGACGCTAACTCATAGTGTCAGATGACTGACATGGATCACTGGGGTAAAGGGGACGCTAACTCATAGTGTCAGATGACTGACATGGATCACTGGGGTAAAGGGGACGCTAACTCATAGTGTCAGATGACTAACAAGGATCACTGGGGTAAAGGGGACGCTAACTCATAGTGTCAGATGACTGACATGGATCACTGGGGTAAAGGGGACGCTAACTCATTGTGTCAGATGACTGACATGGATCACTGGGGTAAAGGGGACGCTAACTCATAGTGTCAGATGACTAACATGGATCACTGGGGTAAAGGGGACGCTAACTCATAGTGTCAGATGACTGACATGGATCACTGGGGTAAAGGGGACGCTAACTCATAGTGTCAGATGACTGACATGGATCACTGGGTAAAGGGGACAGTAACTCATAGTGTCAGATGACTGTCATGGATCACTGGGGTAAAGGGGACGCTAACTCATAGTGTCAGATGACTGACATGGATCACTGGGGTAAAGGAGACACTAACTCATAGTGTCAGATGACTGACATGGATCACTGGGGTAAAGGGGACGCTAACTCATAGTGTCAGATGACTGACATGGATCACTGGGGTAAAGGGGACGCTAACTCATAGTGTCAGATGACTGACATGGATCACTGGGGTAAAGGGGACGCTAACTCATAGTGTCAGATGACTAACATGGATCACTGGGGTAAAGGGGACGCTAACTCATAGTGTCAGATGACTGACATGGATCACTGGGGTAAAGGGGACGCTAACTCATAGTGTCAGATGACTGACATGGATCACTGGGGTAAAGGAGACACTAACTCATAGTGTCAGATGACTGACATGGATCACTGGGGTAAAGGAGACAGTAACTCATAGTGTCAGATGACTGACATGGATCACAGGGTAAAGGAGACAGCTAACTCATAGTGTCAGATGACTGACATGGATCACTGGGGTAAAGGGGACGCTAACTCATAGTGTCAGGTGACTGACATGGATCACTGGGGTAAAGGGGACGCTAACTCATAGTGTCAGGTGACTGACATGGATCACTGGGGTAAAGGGGACGCTAAATCATAGTGTCAGATGACTGACATGGATCACTGGGGTAAAGCGGACGCTAACTCATAGTGTCAGATGACTGACATGGATCACTGGGGTAAAGGGGACGCTAACTCATAGTGTCAGATGACTGACATGGATCACTGGGGTAAAGGGGACGCTAACTCATAGTGTCAGATGACTGACATGGATCACTGGGGTAAAGGGGACGCTAACTCATAGTGTCAGATGACTGACATGGATCACTGGGGTAAAGGAGACAGTAACTCATAGTGTCAGATGACTGACATGGATCACTGGGGTAAAGGAGACAGTAACTCATAGTGTCAGATGACTGACATGGATCACTGGGGTAAAGGGGATGCTAACTCATAGTGTCAGATGACTGACATGGATCACTGGGGTAAAGGGGACGCTAACTCATAGTGTCAGATGACTGACATGGATCACTGGGGTAAAGGAGAAGCTAACTCATAGTGTCAGATGACTGACATGGATCACTGGGGTAAAGGGGACGCTAACTCATAGTGTCAGGTGACTGACATGGATCACTGGGGTAAAGGAGATGCTAACTCATAGTGTCAGATGACTGACATGGATCACTGGGGTAAAGGGGACACTAACTCATAGTGTCAGATGACTGACATGGATCACTGGGGTAAAGGAGACGCTAACTCATAGTGTCAGATGACTGACATGGATCACTGGGGTAAAGGGGACGCTAACTCATAGTGTCAGATGACTGACATGGATCACTGGGGTAAAGGGGACGCTAACTCATAGTGTCAGATGACTGACATGGATCACTGGGGTAAAGGGGACGCTAACTCATAGTGTCAGATGACTGACATGGATCACTGGGGTAAAGGGGACGCTAACTCATAGTGTCAGATGACTGACATGGATCACAGGGGTAAAGGGGACGCTAACTCATAGTGTCAGATGACTGACATGGATCACTGGGGTAAAGGAGACACTAACTCATAGTGTCAGATGACTGACATGGATCACTGGGGTAAAGGAGATGCTAACTCATAGTGTCAGATGACTGACATGGATCACTGGGGTAAAGGGACAGTAACTCATAGTGTCAGATGACTGACATGGATCACTGGGGTAAAGGGGACGCTAACTCATAGTGTCAGATGACTGACATGGATCACTGGGGTAAAGGAGACAGTAACTCATAGTGTCAGATGACTGACATGGATCACTGGGGTAAAGGGACAGCTAACTCATAGTGTCAGATGACTGACATGGATCACTGGGTAAAGGACACGCTAACTCATAGTGTCAGATGACTGACATGGATCACTGGGGTAAAGGAGACAGTAACTCATAGTGTCAGATGACTAACATGGATCACTGGGGTAAAGGGGACGCTAACTCATAGTGTCAGATGACTGACATGGATCACTGGGGTAAAGGGGACGATAACTCATAGTGTCAGATGACTAACATGGACCACTGGGGTAAAGGGGACGCTAACTCATAGTGTCAGATGACTGACATGGATCACTGGGGTAAAGGAGACACTAACTCATAGTGTCAGATGACTGACATGGATCACTGGGGTAAAGGGGACGCTAACTCATAGTGTCAGGTGACTGACATGGATCACTGGGGTAAAGGAGATGCTAACTCATAGTGTCAGGTGACTGACATGGATCACTGGGTTAAAGGGGACAGTAACTCATAGTGTCAGGTGACTGACATGGATCACTGGGGTAAAGGGGACGCCTACTCATAGTGTCAGGTGACTGACATGGATCACTGGGGTAAAGGAGACGCTAACTCATAGTGTCAGATGACTGACATGGATCACTGGGGTAAAGGAGACGCTAACTCATAGTGTCAGATGACTGACATGGATCACTGGGGTAAAGGGGACAGTAACTCATAGTGTCAGATGACTGACATGGATCACTGGGGTAAAGGGGACGCTAACTCATAGTGTCAGATGACTGACATGGATCACTGGGGTAAAGGGGACGCTAACTCATAGTGTCAGATGACTGACATGGATCACTGGGGTAAAGGGGACGCTAACTCATAGTGTCAGATGACTGACATGGATCACTGGGTTAAAGGGGACAGTAACTCATAGTGTCAGATGACTGACATGGATCACTGGGGTAAAGGAGACGCTAACTCATAGTGTCAGATGACTGACATGGATCACTGGGTTAAAGGAGACAGTAACTCATAGTGTCAGGTGACTAACATGGATCACTGGGGTAAAGGGGACACTAACTCATAGTGTCAGATGACTGACATGGATCACTGGGGTAAAGGGGACGCTAACTCATAGTGTCAGATGACTGACATGGATCACTGGGGTAAAGGAGACGCTAACTCATAGTGTCAGGTGACTGACATGGATCACTGGGGTAAAGGAGACACTAACTCATAGTGTCAGATGACTGACATGGATCACTGGGGTAAAGGGGACGCTAACTCATAGTGTCAGATGACTGACATGGATCACTGGGGTAAAGGGGACGCTAACTCATAGTGTCAGATGACTAACATGGATCACTGGGGTAAAGGGGACGCTAACTCATAGTGTCAGATGACTGACATGGATCACTGGGGTAAAGGAGATGCTAACTCATAGTGTCAGATGACTGACATGGATCACTGGGGTAAAGGGAACACTAACTCATAGTGTCAGATGACTAACATGGATCACTGGGGTAAAGGGGACGCTAACTCATAGTGTCAGATGACTGACATGGATCACTGGGGTAAAGGAGATGCTAACTCATAGTGTCAGATGACTGACATGGATCACTGGGGTAAAGGGAACGCTAACTCATAGTGTCAGATGACTGACATGGATCACTGGGTTAAAGGGGACAGTAACTCATAGTGTCAGATGACTGACATGGATCACTGGGGTAAAGGGGACGCTAACTCATAGTGTCAGATGACTGACATGGATCACTGGGGTAAAGGAGATGCTAACTCATAGTGTCAGATGACTGACATGGATCACTGGGGTAAAGGGAACGCTAACTCATAGTGTCAGATGACTGACATGGATCACTGGGGTAAAGGAGACGCTAACTCATAGTGTCAGATGACTGACATGGATCACTGGGGTAAAGGGGACGCTAACTCATAGTGTCAGATGACTGACATGGTTCACTGGGGTAAAGGAGACGCTAACTCATAGTGTCAGATGACTAACATGGATCACTGGGGTAAAGGGGACGCTAACTCATAGTGTCAGATGACTAACATGGATCACTGGGGTAAAGGAGACACTAACTCATAGTGTCAGGTGACTGACATGGATCACTGGGGTAAAGGAGATGCTAACTCATAGTGTCAGGTGACTGACATGGATCACTGGGTTAAAGGGGACAGTAACTCATAGTGTCAGGTGACTGACATGGATCACTGGGGTAAAGGGGACGCTAACTCATAGTGTCAGGTGACTGACATGGATCACTGGGGTAAAGGAGACGCTAACTCATAGTGTCAGATGACTGACATGGATCACTGGGGTAAAGGAGACGCTAACTCATAGTGTCAGATGACTGACATGGATCACTGGGGTAAAGGGGACAGTAACTCATAGTGTCAGATGACTGACATGGATCACTGGGGTAAAGGGGACGCTAACTCATAGTGTCAGATGACTGACATGGATCACTGGGGTAAAGGGGACGCTAACTCATAGTGTCAGATGACTGACATGGATCACTGGGGTAAAGGGGACGCTAACTCATAGTGTCAGATGACTGACATGGATCACTGGGTTAAAGGGGACAGTAACTCATAGTGTCAGATGACTGACATGGATCACTGGGGTAAAGGAGACGCTAACTCATAGTGTCAGATGACTGACATGGATCACTGGGTTAAAGGAGACAGTAACTCATAGTGTCAGGTGACTAACATGGATCACTGGGGTAAAGGAGACACTAACTCATAGTGTCAGATGACTGACATGGATCACTGGGGTAAAGGGGACGCTAACTCATAGTGTCAGATGACTGACATGGATCACTGGGGTAAAGGAGACGCTAACTCATAGTGTCAGGTGACTGACATGGATCACTGGGGTAAAGGAGACACTAACTCATAGTGTCAGATGACTGACATGGATCACTGGGGTAAAGGGGACGCTAACTCATAGTGTCAGATGACTGACATGGATCACTGGGGTAAAGGGGACGCTAACTCATAGTGTCAGATGACTAACATGGATCACTGGGGTAAAGGGGACGCTAACTCATAGTGTCAGATGACTGACATGGATCACTGGGGTAAAGGAGATGCTAACTCATAGTGTCAGATGACTGACATGGATCACTGGGGTAAAGGGAACACTAACTCATAGTGTCAGATGACTGACATGGATCACTGGGGTAAAGGGGACGCTAACTCATAGTGTCAGATGACTGACATGGATCACTGGGGTAAAGGAGATGCTAACTCATAGTGTCAGATGACTGACATGGATCACTGGGGTAAAGGGGACGCTAACTCATAGTGTCAGATGACTGACATGGATCACTGGGTTAAAGGGGACAGCTAACTCATAGTGTCAGATGACTGACATGGATCACTGGGGTAAAGGGGACGCTAACTCATAGTGTCAGATGACTGACATGGATCACTGGGGTAAAGGAGATGCTAACTCATAGTGTCAGATGACTGACATGGATCACTGGGGTAAAGGGAACGCTAACTCATAGTGTCAGATGACTGACATGGATCACTGGGGTAAAGGAGACGCTAACTCATAGTGTCAGATGACTGACATGGATCACTGGGGTAAAGGGGACGCTAACTCATAGTGTCAGATGACTGACATGGTTCACTGGGGTAAAGGAGACGCTAACTCATAGTGTCAGATGACTGACATGGATCACTGGGGTAAAGGGGACGCTAACTCATAGTGTCAGATGACTGACATGGATCACTGGGGTAAAGGGGACGCTAACTCATAGTGTCAGATGACTGACATGGATCACTGGGGTAAAGGGGACGCTAACTCATAGTGTCAGATGACTGACATGGTTCACTGGGGTAAAGGAGACAGTAACTCATAGTGTCAGATGACTGACATGGATCACTGGGGTAAAGGGGACGCTAACTCATAGTGTCAGATGACTGACATGGATCACTGGGGTAAAGGAGACGCTAACTCATAGTGTCAGATGACTGACATGGATCACTGGGGTAAAGGGGACGCTAACTCATAGTGTCAGATGACTGACATGGTTCACTGGGGTAAAGGAGACAGTAACTCATAGTGTCAGATGACTGACATGGATCACTGGGGTAAAGGGGACGCTAACTCATAGTGTCAGATGACTGACATGGATCACTGGGGTAAAGGAGACGCTAACTCATAGTGTCAGATGACTGACATGGATCACTGGGGTAAAGGAGACGCTAACTCATAGTGTCAGATGACTGACATGGATCACTGGGGTAAAGGGGACGCTAACTCATAGTGTCAGATGACTGACATGGATCACTGGGGTAAAGGAGACACTAACTCATAGTGTCAGATGACTGACATGGATCACTGGGGTAAAGGGGACGCTAACTCATAGTGTCAGATGACTAACATGGATCACTGGGGTAAAGGGGACGCTAACTCATAGTGTCAGATGACTGACATGGATCACTGGGGTAAAGGAGACACTAACTCATAGTGTCAGATGACTGACATGGATCACTGGGGTAAAGGGGACGCTAACTCATAGTGTCAGATGACTGACATGGATCACTGGGTAAAGGGGACAGTAACTCATAGTGTCAGATGACTGACATGGATCACTGGGGTAAAGGGGACGCTAACTCATAGTGTCAGATGACTGACATGGATCACTGGGGTAAAGGGGACAGTAACTCATAGTGTCAGATGACTGACATGGATCACTGGGGTAAAGGGGACGCTAACTCATAGTGTCAGATGACTGACATGGATCACTGGGGTAAAGGGGACGCTAACTCATAGTGTCAGATGACTGACATGGATCACTGGGTAAAGGGGACAGTAACTCATAGTGTCAGATGACTGACATGGATCACTGGGGTAAAGGGGATGCTAACTCATAGTGTCAGATGACTGTCATGGATCACTGGGGTAAAGGGGACGCTAACTCATAGTGTCAGATGACTGACATGGATCACTGGGGTAAAGGGGACACTAACTCATAGTGTCAGATGACTGACATGGATCACTGGGGTAAAGGGGACGCTAACTCATAGTGTCAGATGACTAACATGGATCACTGGGGTAAAGGGGACACTAACTCATAGTGTCAGATGACTGACATGGATCACTGGGGTAAAGGAGACACTAACTCATAGTGTCAGATGACTGACATGGATCACTGGGGTAAAGGAGATGCTAACTCATAGTGTCAGATGACTGACATGGATCACTGGGGTAAAGGGGACGCTAACTCATAGTGTCAGATGACTGACATGGATCACTGGGGTAAAGGGGACGCTAACTCATAGTGTCAGATGACTAACATGGATCACTGGGGTAAAGGAGACACTAACTCATAGTGTCAGGTGACTGACATGGATCACTGGGGTAAAGGAGATGCTAACTCATAGTGTCAGATGACTGACATGGATCACTGGGTTAAAGGAGACACTAACTCATAGTGTCAGATGACTGACATGGATCACTGGGGTAAAGGGGACGCTAACTCATAGTGTCAGATGACTGACATGGATCACTGGGGTAAAGGGGACGCTAACTCATAGTGTCAGATGACTGACATGGATCACTGGGGTAAAGGAGACGCTAACTCATAGTGTCAGATGACTGACATGGATCACTGGGGTAAAGGGAACGCTAACTCATAGTGTCAGATGAGTGACATGGATCACTGGGGTAAAGGAGACACTAACTCATAGTGTCAGGTGACTGACATGGATCACTGGGGTAAAGGGGACGCTAACTCATAGTGTCAGATGACTGACATGGATCACTGGGGTAAAGGAGACACTAACTCATAGTGTCAGATGACTGACATGGATCACTGGGGTAAAGGGGACGCTAACTCATAGTGTCAGATGACTGACATGGATCACTGGAGTAAAGGGGATGCTAACTCATAGTGTCAGATGACTGACATGTATTATTGGGGTTAAGGGGACGCTAACTCATAGTGTCAGATGCCTGACATGGATTATTGGGGTAAAGGGGATGCTAGCTCATAGCATCTGAGGATCACCTCTCTACCTTGAGACTTCAGGTCACATGTTGAGCCCTCGCTGCTGTGTTTGTTTTCCCTCTCAAGGTTTCTACACATGTCTCTCAGTCTCTAATTTGATGCCTCTCCTGAACAGTTACTCTCCTTGGTAGGAACCTGAACTTGGTATGATATTGTAAACCAATCACTACTGAGTGATGCAATTTGGTTTCATTAAAAAAAAAAATTGTGTAACTAATTAAACAACTTGGGTTAGATTAAAGTCAAAGTAATATCTAACATGGACTAATAATTTTCTCTGAATTAAAGTGTTCAATTATGACACCTCTAATTGATAAGTAAAATGAACTTTGTGAGTTTTTCTCTTTTTGTTCTTTTTTTTGCATGTGTAATCATGATATTAATAAGTTGAAAACCCAATTAAAGTAGGAAATACACCCAGCATGGTGGTGCACACCTTTAATCCCAGCACTTGGGTGACAGAGGTAGGATGGTCACCATGAGTTCAAGTCCACCCTAAGACTACATAAGTGATTCTATTTCAGCCTGTGCTAGAGTGAGACCAGACCTCAAAACAAACAAACAAACAAACAAACAAAAAATGAAGGAATGCTAGCATACAATACCCATAAAATGGTTAAGTAGCATTTTATATTGTTGAAATGCATGCAAAAACAATGGAAAACCATGGTACCTGATTGCATGAGAGAAAACAATCATACACTTATATAAACAATAGCATAGCATCTGAACAAGTAATATCAGTCTTTTGTATTAACTATAACTGCTATTTAAAATTTTTTTTAAGTGGCTGAGAAGCAACAGAAATTTATTTCTCATACTGCCAGAGGTCAGAAGCCCAAGATCAGGCTCTCAGCATGTCCGGGCTATAGTTTGGGCCCTCTTCTCTATTACAGACTTCCAACTTCCCATACAGCAAATGAGATGGGATTAGGTAATTCTCCAGTGTCTCTCCTTTAAGGGCAGGAGTGTCATTTAGGAGCACTCTTTCCTCGGGGCCTCATCAGCTTGAAAGGCCTCGCCATCACCCCAGAGATTAGGTTTTAGCACACAAATTTTAGAAGAGAAGCAGACTCTAAACTGATAGAGCTTTGTTTTCAAAAAACAAGGGCTATTGATGGTTTTAAAAAAGGAATGGCCAGGCATGGTGGCGCATGCCTTTAATCTCAATGCTTAAGAGGCATAGGTAAAAAAATTGCTGTGAGTTTGAGGCCAGCCGGAGACTACATCGTGAGTTTCAGGTCAGCCTGGCCTAGAGCGAAACCCTACCACACAAATAAATAAACAAAAACCAAACAAATAAACAAAAAATAATGAAACATCACTCTTACTGCCACTTGTGGTCATTGCCTTCATAGGAGGCAGTTTTTTTTTCATAAGATTATGCATCTTTTCCAACTGTTCCTGTCTCAACTCAAAGAACTTGAGATCCTTCCAAACA
Organism: Jaculus jaculus; assembly: GCF_020740685.1. Lineage (NCBI taxonomy): Eukaryota > Metazoa > Chordata > Mammalia > Rodentia > Dipodidae > Jaculus > Jaculus jaculus. Next base: position 173,772,511 of record NC_059105.1, on the reverse strand, counting down.
TGAAATTTATCCCTAATTTGTTGGGCTACAGAATTGCCAGAATTTGTGTCAGCTTAATATCTACCATTAAGCTGATATCTTTTTCTCCCTGATCCCCACCACACTTGTGTTTATTGTCTATAAATGCTTAAAGCATGATATACAGACCTTTGTTATTTTCTTGTTCCAACTGATCAATAAAGTGACAAAGGATGATGGAAGAACTGACCCCGCTGAATACGGACTATATGCCTGCACATCTACAAACACTTACCAACAGTCCCAGGCCATCTGTGGAGAAAAACGTGATCGCCTGTTTATCATAAACTGCCAAACTTCAGTGGAGTGCTACCTAGGTTGGGGAGACCTTGCCCTCGCTTCTTTGCAGAGACATTAAATGGTGGTAGGAAGACTCCAGCCGCACAGTCACCAGGAAGAGAGAAGCAGGACCTCAGTCCTCACAGACCTCCTGTCCCCACCCTGACGGACAGCATGCTCTCAGACTGTTTGCCCTCTCTTGGAGACATGGCACGAGGCTTGGGCACACCAACTAGCTTAGGAACATTCCTTTCCCATGCATTGAGTCCCAAGCACACTCCCACTGATTATTCATCTCCAAAGTTGTCCTTGATTTTTTTCAAGTGAAAGTTGTACATGTTGCTTTCCTTCTCTGCCAATTACATCAACAACAATGAGAGATTTGCTGTTTCTTTTATTGTTGGGGGCAGTTACATTGTGATTAATGCAGGAGGGCAGATAATTGAGCTGTGGGTCTTTAAGCTCTTTCTATGAAAACAACAAAAATTGATTCATCCCATCATTATCCCTGAAGTGCTAAGACTTTGGATCATAAATTATTCTTCTCTCTACAGTACTCAACCCCCTAATTGAATCTGGAGTGGATAGACTGTCAGATTCTAAGATTCGGATGAAGGACGCTGCAAGCTACTGTGATGAGGACAGTAAGAAGCACTTAAAATAAATGATCTGCCTAAGGTATTCACATTTATGATTGATTATCGATCTCTAGAACGGCTAAGGAAAAGCAGAAAACTTTCTCCACTAAACTTGATGGTGTGCAGTACAAGCCAAGCATTCAGATACATAACACACATTGTGTAATTCTATGTCTGGTCTCCTGGAAACTATTCAGAGATGAAGACTTGTATTCCTAGGACTCAGCGTCTTCCCATGTGGTTCCGCGTGGCATTTAGCGCTGCTGACGACCTCAACATTCTCTTCCCTGCGTCCCCACGCTTTACGGCCTCGGCTGTCTACCTGCACTTGTGAAGACTCCTCAGCAGGCTGCTTCTCTGACTCTATTTCCCGACATACTGGGCCCTGGTGCTCACACCTGCTTGTTTCTCCTGCATGTCACACTCGCTAAAACTTCCCCTCCGTCTATGATGGAGCTCCCTCCACTTTTCTCTGCCTCAATCCTGGCAGCAGAATTAAATGAATGCAGATTTATCCCAGCCTGTGCTCTACCCTGAAGCCATCTGAGGAGTTTACTTTCTACTTCACATCCATTGTACCCGTGGATGACAGTTTTCCCTTGCACTTGAAAAAAGTTTAAGATTTCCCCACGTCACGGAACATGCTCTCCAGCTCTGTTTTATTGCAGCCTGTGGCTCGGTGCAGCCCCTCATCTCCCGCCACATGCCCTGAGGGCAAAGACACTGGCTGAGCCGCACTGCCTTAACGCATCTCCACATCATACCTGTATCTTAAGGCAAAATGCTGCAGAGTCGGGCTTTCACTTGGAAATCTGCAAATACCTGAGACAACACGTTTACAACATTTCTTTACAAACCGACTCCCCACCTCCAGAAAAGTGACCAAGCGTTAAAATTTCAGTATGGGTGCCAATTCCTCCTTTAACGGTTATATAGAACTATCAAATGTAATTTATTATGTTCAACTTCTCTTTCTTAGTTGCTGATAGTATGTCATCTGTCTTCTGTGATAGTCCAAGAAACCATCTGACCTTTATGGGAGAAATGGACTTACCCCGTGATCACAAGCCTCTATCCCTCCAACCGAGCTATATTATACTTACATTTCTACAAATCTTCAAACTCCTCGCCCTGCTATAGGCTTCTTGCTGCGTCCCTTCTTCCAATGCCTTCTGCAAATCGCTCTCACTTTTATCTTTCTAAAGTACTGTCTTTGTCAAACAAGTAACCTTCTCAAAGAATTTTATAGCACTCACCTGCATAGGGAATTAAGTGGAAGACTGGGACGGCATTTTAGTGTGTCACCCAGGGTTGGCATGACTCACCGTGTTGTGCATTTTACTACATTTAAGTTGTATAATAAACCTAAATGATAATCTTTCTACCTTCTCTTTATAAGGAGGAAATAGAAACTCAGACATATGTAGGCAAATTGGGATTGGCATCCAAGTCTTCCTTGCATCAAAACATGCAGTGAGCTGGGTGTGGTGGCGCACGCCTTTCATCCCAGCACTTGGGAGGCAGTGGTAGGAGGATCACCATGAGTTCGAGGCCACCCTGAGACTATATAGTGAATTCCAGGTCAGCCTGGGCTAGAGTGAGACCCAACCTTGAAAAACAAAACAAAACAAAAATATTGTAGTGAGAATTCGAAGGTGCCTTCCTTCCTTGTGACATTTCGTGTAAATCTAAACAGTTTCCTCCATCTTGCATAAATGGTTTGGCCCAAAAACTTGTAACTGCTTGAGCTTCTCTTCTTAGGGTTTCTATTTCTGCTGTATTTATCTTGCTACCCTTCTCCAATCCTGCTCACACACTTTTTCAGATGTCGTCTCTCTCTTTCCATAGGAAGCAGACCTCTTCCCAGCTAGCACCTTGCTATCTTCCGAAGTCCACTTTCAGTCTTTTCTTTATAACTTCTCCCAAAAACATGCAGTTCTTTAAAGGACTTGTAAGTGTGTTCTGTTGGCACTTACTTTTACCACATTCCCTACACTCATTTTGCTCTGCTGTGTGGCTTAGGCCCTTGTATATGTTCTCTCCTTCCATCAAATTATAGGCAGTTTAGGGAACCATATAATTTAATTTACAGACAGCAGGGTTTCCCTGTATTTGTTGCATGAGTGATTATGCATGTTTGCATAAGTGACCCATTTTCCTGGCATAAAACGCTGCTGCAATTATTTAGTCTTTATTTGCTCTAAGCGGATCCCGTTGTGAGTTCTTATGAACTGGAGTAACAAGGAGCTTTGATTTTTTTTTTCCTTTAAAACATTATCAAAGTGTTCACTCTAACCACAGTGGAAACATATATTGAACACTAAAGGGAGTCTTTCCTTCTAAAATATCAAAGATGGAAATTTCATTAAAATCAGAGGCACTCAAGTAGGACATTAGGCTCTCTTGCTGCCAATCCCGAGGTTCCTCAATCACTCTGAGAGTTTGTGTGGTTTGCCTTAAAAACAGTGGAAACAGGGGGAGAGAGAGAGAGCTTAGCGGTTAAGGCGCTTGCCAGCAAAGCCAAAGGACCTCAGTTCATTTCCCCAGGACCCACATAAGAGAGATACACAAGGTGGCGCATGCATTTGGAGTTTGTTTGTAGTGGCTAGAGGCTCTGGTGCTCCCATTCTCTCTCTCTCTCAAATAAATAAATAAAAATAATATTTAAAGTGGAAGCAGAGCATGTCTGTCCCTGGAAATTACCTATGCTGGGGTGGCCTCCCCTGATGCAGCCCTCTGAGCCGCCCATGCTCCCTGATGAATGCGCTAGTTCATCAAGTCAGAAAGCTGCTGCACGCACTGGGTTACTGCGCTGTCTGCGGCGAATAGCTACTCGCTCAGCTCTCCCCAGAAAAAGTTCAAGACACATATGGTGAGAGAAGCTTAGTTTAGAATATCAAATGTAAGACACACAAATTGCAGCAATGTTTGGAAATTTTACGAGGTATTACTTTGCTCCAAATTCAGCTTTCTGTTGCATTGGGCATTGAAGTTAAAATTGGGTTTTTATTTTCATGAGGAATGATTTGATTCTGAAATTTTGATTTTTTTAAATATACAGCTTTTTTTTCCCTTGTGGCCAAGAAGATGGTTGTTTCTAAACACTGGCAAATGCATCTTTTCTTACTTTAGTCATGTGATATCTTTCCTCCCATTGTCTCACTTTTTAAAAAATATATCTTATTTACATTTGTTTATTTATTGGAGAGAGAGAGAGAGAAACAGGCAGGTAGTGTGGGAGAGAGAGAGAGAATGGGCAGACCAGGGCATCCAGCAATTGTAAACAAACCCCAGATTCATGCACCCCCTTATACATCTGGCTTATGTGGGTCCTGGGGAATTGAACCCGAGCCCTTTGGCTTTGCAGGTAAGTTCCTTAACAGCTAAGCCATCTCTCCAGCCCCTCATCTCACTTCCCTATACAAGTCTATAGTTTCTTTATGCTGTGATTTTTCCTTTCTTTTTTTTTATTCAAGGTAGAGTCTTGCTCTAGTCCAGGCTGACCTGATATTCACTATGTAGTATCATGGCAGTCCTCCTATTTCTGCCTCCTGAGTGCTGTGATTAAAGGCGTGCACCACCATACCCAACTTTATACTGTTACTTCTAGGGTAAGTGGTCTCAAGTTGTTTGTGTGAGTTAATGAGGCAAAAATACCAATAGCTTAGATAGATGATAGGTAATAGATAGATGATTGGTAGGTATGATTGATCAATAAATGATTGAGAGATGACAAATATATAGATTATAAACAATAGAAGGTAGTTTGAAAGTGTTTGGAAACATTTTAGGGCTACTGCTTAGATGATATGAATTTCTATTTTGGTGTTGACTTACTTGTTTTGGCTTTGTTAGCTAAACATTCTCCCCCCCCTCCCCACCTCTTCATCAAGTTGTATCTGCATTACTGAAAGAATTTCCTCTGTGGTAGTTACGTTCTTGTTGCCGGGACAAAGCACCTGACCAAAAGCAGCGATGGGAGGAAAGTTTTTACTTGTTTACAGTCTCGATGGAAAGGGTCATGATGTTGGGGACAGCATGGTGTGAGCAGCAGCTGGTCACCACGTCCTTGCCATAGCAGGTGGAAAACAGCAGCAAGATAATGAGTGAAGTTCTAGCAAGAATGAGCTGGCTGTGGTGTTCCTGAGCCTGCCCCCAAAACACACACCTTCTAGTAAGGCTACACCTTGAACAGTTCCACCAAGCACTCCTGCCAGATGAGTTTATGGACACCTGATTGGAACCATCACAGTCTCTCTCGCCATGTGATGATATAGGTGACTTACTTTATTTGGCATGGTATATTAATGTACCACAAACTTGCTCAGTTGATGCAATGCATTTCTTTTCCATTACAGTTAAGGGGATCAGAAATGAAAATTTAAGGTATAATCAGTATTATTTCCTTCATGATGTCTGAAAAAATATTATCCCCTACCTATCTCTTACAGTCTAGCTATTATTGGCAGTGACTGTTTTCCGTGGCTTACAGATTCAAAGTGCCTGTCAGCCTCCATCATCACGGGCCTGCTCCCTATGTGTCTTCCTGTTTTGTGTCCCCTGTGTCTGTATCTATCTCTGTTCTTATCCTTCCATAAATCCATCAGTCATCTCGAATGAAGGGACCACCTACTCTAGCAAGACTCCCTCTAACCAAGCACATGTAAAATGACCTCATTTCCAAGTACAGTAGCTGCTATGGGTTGAGTAAGGTTTGACTGTGTCCTCCAAAGCTTTGTACATTGGCAGCTTGGTCTTCAGTGGAGCAACGGGGTAGTGGTAGAACCTTTCAGAGGTGGAGCCTAGTAGAAGGTAATTAGGTCATTGGGAGAGATTCATGATGCACTTTCTATGGGGCCCTGAGTTAGTGGTAAAGAGAGTGCGTTGTCATAAAGGAACTAGAATGGCCACCTTCTCACTCTCTGGATATTTTCCCTTCAACAGGATCTGTCTTATTCTCACCATGGGATGACAGGCAGGGTTTCTAAATATTTTATTTTTATTATTTATTTGAGAGAGGGAAAGAGGCAGAGAGAGAGAAAAGAGAGAGAGAGAGAGAGAGAGAGAGAATGGGCACCTCAGGGCTTCCAGCCACTGCAGATAAACTCCAGATGCATGCACCACCTTGTGCATCTGGCTTACGTGGGTCATGGGAATTGAACCGAGGTCCTTTACCTTTGCAGGCAAGTGCCTTAACCCCTAAGCCATCTCTTCAGCCCATGAGGCAGGGTTTATGACTCTGAATTCTTACTCTGCTGTTCCTTGATGGGTTCAACATATGCTTCCAGGAAACTCTCCTGCCTCTGCCTCCCATTTCTCAGTTGGTGTCACCTTGCTAGAATTGCAAAGGCCCACCATGTCTTCTGGCTTTCTGATGTGGATTCTTGAAATGGAAATCCAGTAGTAATAGATAGACATTCAGGAGTGGTAAGCCCTTTATCCACTGAGACACACCTCCAGCCCCAAACATCATTTTTTTTTCACAAATTATCTAGACTCAAATATTTTGATATTACAACATAAAATTGACTAAAATCATCATATTTTGTGTTTCTAAGGATATGACTTCTTTGGGAGTCCTATCTAGCCCTTTACATTGAGATGACTAATCACAGCACTGTCCCTCCCCATTTCAACATTAGCAATCGACCCTTACTCACGGGGCTTAGTGGGGACGTTCAGAAAACAGAGAAAGCAGCACTGTGTGCTTGAGCTAAGCAAGGTGGAAACGCACCCCTTCATGGCCTTGGAAAACAGAACAAAGTCAAACACCTGGAGTGAGAAAACCCCAGACTTTATTCAATTGTGTCTAAAGCTCCCAAACTAAAAAGATCTTGAGGTGTCCTGAGAGTCTCTTTTCTGTTTTGCAAAGTAAGAATAATCATACTTGATTCTCAAATTTGCCAGGAGAATTAAATGTACATGGGACATATGAGCAGAAGAAAAAAGAATTGACTTACAGAGGTACTTTGTATTGACCTATTTGGAGTTTGTTTTGCATTTGTTTTTGTTTGATTTTTTTGAAACTTTAAAAATTATAGTTTTTCTAATGCTTTTTTCCTAGCTTTATTGTGTCATAATTGACAAATAATGTATGTACAGAAAATATAAAATATGATATTGTAGTATAGGTGGACATTGTGAAATTATCATAAACAAGGGAATTAGCATATGCATCAGCTCTCATAATTATATTTGTGTGAATGTATGTGTTGAGAAGCATTAAGTATCAAGTATGTAATAACCCTGTCATTAACCATATGATGTTGGGCCTCCAGAGCTTACACACCTTCTTATAGCTGAACATTTGTTTGCTTTCATTAGTATCTGCATTTCACAATTTCTGACGTTGTCAAAAATTAAAATTAGAATTACTATATCTGATAATCTTCTCAACTTGATGAAATTTACAATTACTGTGGAAACAAATCTCTGAGCTATCTGAGGGGTAGTTTCTGGATTCAATTAATTGAGGTGAGAAGACCTCTCCAAAAAGCTGTCAGGGCTACTATTCCATAGTCTGGGCTCTGGACTGAATGAAAACGGGACAGTGAGCTGAGCCCCAACAGGCATCATTTTCTGACTCTTGGCTGCACAGGCAATATGACCAGCTGCTTCCTGTCCCTTCTCCTCCATGATGGAATGTGCTCTCAAACTGTGAGCCACAATAAACCTTTCCTTTCTCTAGTTGATATTTCTTGACATTTTGTTACAGCAACAATAAAAATGATTAATACCTGGTCCAGCAATCTTTCTTCTGGGAATGCGATAACTATACTTCCTTACTCAATATTCTCCTCTTCAGTGGAGAAAATACAATATCCAACTCAGTGTTCATGGCTGGATGAATAAAGAAAATGTATGATGGGATATTTTCAATCATTAAAAAGAAGAAATCCCTCTGTGTGGTTTGATTCAAATGACCCCCATAAAATTATGTGTTCTGAATGCTAGATGTCCAGCTGGTGGCAATTTGGGGATTGGAACCCCCTGGAGGTGATGTATTATTGGGAGCAAGCTTATGGGTGTTATAGCCATCTTCACTTTGCTAGTGTTTGGCACACTCTCTTTCTGCTGTTGTCCACCTGATGTTGGTCAGGAGGTGATGTCCACCCTCTACTCATACCACATTTTACCCTGCCATCATGAAGCTTCCCCTTGACCATGGAGGTCAAAATCAAACCTTTCCTCCTACAAGCTGCTCTTAGGTGGTTTCTGCCAGCAATGCAAATCTACCTGCAACATCCTCTATTCCTTACATCCATGATGACAGGAGTGAATGTGATAAGTATTGTGTTAAGTGAAATAAGCAGAATACATAAAGCTAAATACTGTTTGATGTTATTTCCATATAGAATCTGCAAAGTTGAGCTGACAGATGCAGAATAATATGACCTGAATTCCAGGCCTTCCTGAGAAACTAAAGATTCCCAGCGCTCGGCCAAGGAGGCTCCATGGCAGCAACAGGCTAAGGCTGAGGAGCACCTGTTCCTCTGGATGGACCCCTCAGCCTCTGAACTCTTTCACTGCTTGAAGGTATTTACAGTCCGACTGGAAGTCTGGAAGGCGCTACAAGAGCTACTGGGGGAACATGGCCAACATCTGTCCAAGCAACCCAAGGTCTAAGCTACTCAGAAGCAAACACCCTGACGTGACGCTCACACAGTGCAATGTGGTGCACAGCCATGGTGGGTAACAACCGCTCTTGGATTGGCTAAGGGATCTGCTCAGTGGAAAGGAAGCCATATCTGGAACTGGGAAACAATTCAGAATCATATCCAGAGAATGAGTTTCCTTTCTAATGTCAAGCTCACACTAATCCTGGGCCACAAGAGGGTCTATACCCATTAAGTTTTCTCTAAACTAATAATGGTTATCAGATTTAACCGGTGCTGACTTCACTCTGCGTTGGAGAATCTGCTTCTTGTTTTCAGACAGGAGCTAGAACTGAGGAAAGAAACGACCCATTGCACATTACCTTGGCCCCCACTGAAACCACAGAAAAATTGGGGAAATGAGCAAGAGTGCTGCTTTCTTAATGAACCTGATATCAGCACAAGGGTGATGGAGGTAGATACTGACGACACTCAACACCTACCAAACCAGAAATCCAGAGCCCATCACTGAAGCACACTTAAAATGAACCCAACATGGCTCAGGGAATTTTGTGGAAGAGGGGGCAGAAAGATTGTTAGAGCTACAAGTTGGGACAGTATGCACAGAGACATTGCCTCTCCCCCATAACTGACGGCTGTCTCTACATGCATTAGCCACAATCCCCATGGGGATGACCTGCATCCCCAATGAGGAAGTTCCTTTGGAAAAGAAGCAGAAATGAGGGAAAGGGTGGTACCAACATATGCTGTTTACATACGAAGTATGTCCGTAACTAATAAAAAAAATTCAATACAGAACTGGTCTGATTTAATCATATTGTGACACCCTGTAAAATACAATGTGACATCTTTCTTTAATTATTTGCCTGAATTGTGTTCCCTCGGGGCAAATTTAAACTGTCTAGGGTCAAAAATAAAGAAGAGTACTCTCTAGAAGTCCTGTGAAGTGGTTGTGTCTGGGAATAGGTCAGACCTTTTGCTGATGAAGACAGCAGAGGTAGATCTGATCTTTACCAGGAGCAACAAGTTCCCTAAGGAGAGCCAAGGAATGAGCTCAGCCACACCAGGGTGGTGCAGAGCCTCCCATGGTTCAGCCATGGTCCGCCAACGCGGAGCGGAGAACTGAGGATGTGCTGCGGCGAGGCGCTTCTGCAGCCGTTGAGCCCCACTCCTCCCACTCCGCCTTTTCCTACGCGAGCTTGGGGCAGTCTGTGGCGTACAGGTTCTGCTCTCCCTAATCTGCTGAGATGGCACTGTCAGATCCTGCTGTGAATGCCCCAAGAAAACACTACTGAGCAGTCAATGAGCTGTAAAATGGTTATTTCTTGCTTCCAAAATTACATGTGATTAATGGCTATGTTTGGAAATGTATATTGTATTTTAATGACAGAGATTTATTATAAAATGTAGGCTTTATTCTGAGAAAAAAAAACTATTCATAGTATTAAAGAATATTTTCATCCAAAAGGCAAGTAAAAACAGAGGTTACTGGATTTAGGCATTTAAGATCTATATACTGTGGGGGAAGGCTGATAACTTACAAGCACGGATATACTGTGATCTGAACTACACATAATTGATGAGTGGCAAAATCTGGAATAGTCATAGCAAAAACTTCCATTATGGAGAGTCAGCAGTTCTCACTGCACTTTCACACTCCCTAACTCTGGCAGTTTATGCCCATGAGCAACCTTGTGGGTTTTGCAGATTAAGTGTTAAATTTGATTCCCCAAGGTTACCTTATATCCCTTTGTGGAAGGTCGGAGTCTAAGTGAATTCAATAAGCAATTCTGGAGATTAGAAACTGAGAGGTTAAATGTATTACCCAAGAGCCCACTGGCAGCAGCAGCCAAGGCCCACATATCTGCCGAGCTCAAGGGAAGGACAATTCAAATGGTGTCATTTTTGCTTTCTTCAAGAGAATGTGTGTGGAGATTTTTGTTTGTTTGTTTGTTTGTCTGTTTATTTCTCCTGCCCAATCTCTCTCTCAATAGTGGGCATTAGGGCTTAGGAGAGCTACTTTCCACAGGGAGCACATTTTCTTCTACTGAATTATCATACTTACCATCATTTGTCATTAGCTGGGCTGTTTTTTTTTTTTAATATTAATTAGTTTTGTGCTCAGTGAATACAGTCAAGTTGGTACCAATGTTAGGCTCATCCATGTCCTACCCCCTACCCCTGGCTCCTTCTTGTTGAGGTATATGGGTCATGCATTGTGGAGCTAGCCCACAGTTATGGGTAGGAGAAATGTCTGGGCTGTTTTGAGTCTACTGCAGGAATATTATTGTTAAAGAGAATAAAATATATTAAAAAGGTACAATCCAGCCAAAAGAAAAAGACATAGAATAACAGAATAAAGCAAACCTGGATGATATCACATAAAACTCCATGTAAGAAGATATATTAATATTAGCATAATAATAAATGTGTAATAAAACAAACTCATAGCATGAACCCATGGAAATATTAAGAAGGACTCATAACTTCTCTCTTCATCCTGATTTCCAAATGAACAATCTATCATGAGAAATTTTTATTAAATTCATATTATGGAACATTCTTCTAAATACTTGACTGTGTTCTTCAAACGTGTGGAGGTCATAAAAGACACCAGTGAGTAAGTTATCACTATAGAAAGGAGATTAATAGTCACCACCAAATTCCACTTGGAGTCCTACATTCCATGTTGGAGCAACAATAAAAAGATCTTCACAAAAACACTGGTAAAAACCTAAATATAATGTGTAGTTTAGATAACAGTATCTTACTAATGTTAACTCTTAATTTTAATTCTTATACTATGAGTTTGAAGATTGAAGGGTGCTTGGTCAAATCTATATAGCAAACCCTTACTAAGTTAAATTTCTTTCTGTGAGTCTACGTTTACTTAGAAATTAAAAGGTATTGAGGTAGAGGCTGACATTGGTGGTTCTAAGTACAACAAAGTGACTCTGAGATATCATCAGGGATTTGAGATCATTTTCTTCAGACATCCTTCGAAGCACATGCTCTGTCTCTGGCTTTATCTACAAACTGAGTGTGCTGCACTGGGCCTCAGTTCTGTGTACTGACACTGTACTCTCTGTTGCCTGGAAGGCCGTCTTCTCGGGGGATTGTGTCATGTGGAGTGCCCAGCCATGTGGCTTCTGGAAGGGAATGCAGCAAAACATCAGTGCTAGAAGCATGGGAAGTTAGTGGAGTCGTTCCTCGGTGTCTGGTCGTTTCGGGTGAAGGCTTGCAAGGCCCACTTTCTTCTGAGGTTCTGCTGACAGCTCCAGTAGGGCATCTGGCTTCTACAGCAGCAGTTACAGCCCCGCGCCAGGCTGCACTGACTCACCCTCCCCTCGCACCTGCAAGCCAGGGTATCACTGTTGCTGCACCTTCCTTTATGATGGCCACACTGTACTCAACTCTCAGTTACTGAATTTGCATGGGCCACTGCATTCTTGCCTAAACCCTGACAGATATACAATCTCTACTGACAAAGCAGCCCAGGAAACATCATGACCTGTCTGTGATGAGAGGAAGGGCACAAAAAAGTTTCCTACGTGTAGGGCATGGTGGCCTGGGCTAGAGCGAGATGCTACCTGGAAGAAAAAAAAAAGTCTCCCAGGGATGACTTCAGTTTTCTAACTGTGTCTCTTTCTCACCAGCTTCTCAGCATTGTCTGTCTGTCTGGCCCCATAATAATTAATATTCTACACCCCATTCTTAGAAAATTAGTACTATTGGTAAAGATAATATATTTAAGATTTGTCTTTTACTTACTTTGCCTCAAATATATTTAGAACTGATGATCACTTCACTCCCTCTGGACCATAGTCCTTGTTCACTGTGTCTCCTTTGAATAATTGCATTTTTCTCCATGATTAATTTCTCCTTCACCTTCTCCTTATGAAAGCAAGCACATGCGCATGCGGGCGCGCACATGCACACACACACATCTCCACAGTTGCCGGTGGAAACGGTTAACATGTAATGCAGAATGCGTTACTCCTCCAACCACAACTTCTTAATCCTTTCAGAGGAAACTCCATTCTGGGTGCTTACAACGTCGTGAGGTCCTACACGACGTGCTTCCTCTGCTCCTTACCTCCCTCCCCTTGTCTGCTAGTCTTTCCTTTGCTCAGTGTTTGTTCACACAGGATTCCTTTCTGTTATTGAGACATTCTTGCTGTTCTTTCTCCTTGGAGTCTTTTCATATTTCCTGTGCCTGGAAGTTTCTTCAACCACATCTCTTTCTGGTCATCTCCCTTATTTCCCTCAATTGCCTTACTCACATATCAACTATTTCTGGCCAAATTAATACAATAAAACTTCTCATTGTCTCAACACTACTTATTCTGATTTCTTTCTTATTCTTCCATAGAATTTATTCGCTGTTCGTGGCATGTGCATTATGGCTGGAATGCATCTGCCCAGGTTCCTGCATGGGGAGCTCAAACCCCAGGGTAACAATGGTAACAAGCGGGGCCTTTATGAGGTGGTTAGGTCTGACGGCTCTGCCCCCACGGGTGTATTACAAAGCAGTTATCACGGGAGTGGGGGCTCCTGCAGAAGTGGGGCCACCTTACTCCTGTGCTCTCACACCTGGTGTCCTCCATCCTGGTCCTGCCTTGTCAGATGCCACACTCTTGACGCTAGAGTATCCAACCAGTAAACCTCTGTTACTGACAAGTGATCCAGTCCCAGGCAGTCTCTGATAGCATCACATGTGCCCGCCCATGTGCGCACACTCAAGCAGCAAAGAACAAACCAACAAACAATATGTTTCTGGGTACATGTGTTTGTGCGTGTGTTTGCTTATTTGAATACATACATCCTGTGTTCTCTCATTAGGACAGGTTATCTGAAATGTCATAGATTTGGTTCAGTTTTATTTCTCCAATGATTAGAATCCTATCTGGATTCTGGTATAGAAGGTACTTAAATTTGAGTGGAAATGAATTAATAAATATTACTTGAATATATATCTGTACATATATGTTTTTCAATCTCTGGGATTCATGGGGATTTCTCCATGAAGGAGTCAGAAAGACTGAATCAAATGACTCCGCTGTCTTAGGGAAAAGCTGCACAAAAGGCAGAAAGTGCTTACTCATGCAGCGTTCCTTCAACATTGCCCTCAGAGCAGCCTGCCTGGAGGCTTCCTCAGTCAGAGACGGGTTTTATGAACATAGTAAATAACTTTTATTGCTAAACAAGCCAAACTGTAAGTGGGACTGTTTCATGATGCAGTAGATAGACTGGCTCAGGGGAGGAGCGCTGACATGTCAGCTGCAACACTTCACACCTGGCTGAGGAGCTATTAAAGCAATTACTAGGTTATTAACAAGGGCTTTTAAGAGCGGTGGAGAAGCCGCACACTAGGGGAAAAATTGCTTTGCTAGGTATATTATCCCACTGTGTGGCCTGGACTTGGACAGGTTTCAGTTTTAAGGCCTTGCCTCCTGGCTTTTCCATTCTCTGATTGGTGAGGAAATCCCCAAAGAAAAAGAAAGCGCATTTCTGTGTCATCAATAGTCTACCCATGGATGTCTGACCTAGCAGACAAGTTCTAGAATGTCTCTGGCCCTGAGCATCCATACTACACACACTGAGACATCTAACAAGGAAATGACGACTTGGAAAAGACCAGTCCTCTCATGCTCTCGGGGATTCAGAGGTTAGAGTTAATGAGAATCTTTCTGCTCCCTTTGCGTAACACTTTACAGAAGCTACTCCTCCCTGAGTCTTAGATGTGGCTTCCACGTGGGAGCAGTTATCTTTCTGTAGCCAAACTGACTTTCCTCTGCTCATTCTTCTCAAGTTTGGGGCCTTCTTTCCTCTCACTTTTAACACCCAAACGCCCACTTTTCTCAGGTAGCCTCCTGCTAACCTAAAGCTTCCCTTTCCCAAAATGCCACACCCGCTTTCCAGTTATGTCTCTTGCCCAAAGACAAACGTTCTATCCTGACACTTCCAATGAAATATAGAGAAGAAAATACATTTATATCCTTCTCAAAATAATTTACGTGAACTATAGATTATTATTATTAGGGCTAACTAAAGAAATGCACATCAAATTTTTTTTAGAGGAACCAATGCAAATTAATTAAATATTGCATAACCTCTTCTTTCTGAGGAAAACAGTACTCTTTTGTTTCTTCTTTCCCTGGGATAGAAATTACAGATGCATGATGAAATAGGAGCCAGTTAAAAAAATATTTAAATTCTCTATGTGACTAAATGGAAAGATACATAATAGGTATTATTCCAGATACATTTCTCCCTGACTTTGCCCCTACCAACTGCCTAAGTTGGGATTATTCAGAGATGGGCTGAACATATGGAAGTGGGGGAGGGTCGTCAAATACCCAGGGAAAAAGTACATGTCAGAGCCATTGACCAGGAATACTGGGGACACATTCTATCCCTAAAAACACTTTTCATAGGACACTGTGTCACAACTTTATTACTAAGGATGAAAGACTCACTTCCAAAGCCATGTACTCACACAGCTGCAGGGTTGCCGCTGGCTGCGTGTAGGTCTGGTCTCCCTCCTGTGGACATCTGTATTATATTGCCTGAGCACCCTCTCTGCATGGTTACAGCCTTTGCCCTGAACAAACTACTCAGGGCAGCCCAATGCAGAGGTGACGATGTGTTTGTTATGAACTGAAGGACTGATGACTGGTCCCATCGAAATAGGTGTGGGGAGGTCACTAGATCGTGAGAGTGGGAAATCACGGCACCTCGGGGTGTTCTGGCTTTTCAATTCTTTCTGTGTCGATGTGAAAAGAAAATGAAAAGAAAAGCCACATGGAAACCAGGAAAAGTCCTCAAGGGCCACCAGGCCGGCCTGTCTCTTTACCACAGACGTCCTAATCCCAGAGATATAACCTTTGTTTAAGTCATCCAGTGTAGTGCAACTTGAAGCAGAACCCTGACGTGACTAAGAAAGTGTTTTATGACCCAGGGTTGGAAGTAACATTCTTTTGTCTGTCACATTCTCTTGGCCACATAAACACGTGCTGATATACTGTGAGAAGGGTCTGACCAATAGCGTAGATGTGAGACAGGCAAAATCCAATGGGAACTGTCTTGAAGGTTGGCTGCTAAGTAGCAGTGAGATAGAACACTGTCTACCACACATTACACAAACAACAAACTGTGGCAAACTGGGTTTCCTTTTCTTTGAAGTGGGTGTAAGAAGCAGAATGTACTATGTCGCTGCACACTGATGACGCATGTCGAAGCGGTGGCTGTCCTACCTTTCATGCTCTGAAAAAAAAAATTACTCTAAATTCCTCAAAGGATGCATTAGTCTTTTTGGTTATTTTTTTATTTATTTTTATTTATTTATTTATTTATTTTTTGCTTTGTAGTAAATACTTTTAAATAGAGAACTGAAAAAGAAATATTAACAAAAATAAATGTCTTAATATGTTCAAGTATTATCTCTTCAGCTGCAAATATTTGACAAAGGTTAAGCAGGGCACTAATGAGGTTAAACTAGCAATCAATTGGCGATTCTAAGTCCTTTCAAAAAAGTATCTATGGATGAACTTCTATTTTTTCTTAATTCCTTTTCCTACAGGGCACATTGAAAATATGTAATTTTGGGTCCTGATGACTTCATTGTAGTAAAAATACATCTTTCTAATTTCTTCTTGTAAAAGGAAATAGTAAGTAAGTCATATTTTTCTCAAATGTCTCAAATGTGATCAGACTTTGTTGTCAAATAAATATCTTACTTTCCTCAGCCATTCTCTTCCCAGTAGATCAATGGCTTGCTTCTCTGTTGGAAAAGGGAAGATAATTTTTCAAGCTGATTCTCTGGTGTATCATTTCTTTCATTATTATATAAGTCCTTTTATCATTAGAATTTGTATGAAGGCAAAAGTTATCCTTGAATGCATTGGTCCAAGTAAGACTCTGGCTGGAAATCTTTGAGCATTTTCAAAGAATTTAAAAAGTTCCCAGGATGCTGCAGGCCAACCTTGTCACTTTGAGAATTAAGCATAATTACTTCACTTGGAGAATTGTTTCACAACTCAGCAGATTTAGATTTACTGCTAGGAAAATTATTTTGGTGCTCAGCTTAATTTTTTTCGTCTTTATATTACAGTGGTTCTTTTTTTATTTTGTAAGGCACCCCGCAGGGGATGGGAATGTTCTGCAAATTAAAAACTCTTTGATAAACTCCACATGGAAAGGAAGGCTTTTATTCCAGAAATTACATTCACCTTCAGTGATTTTCCCTTATATCAATGGCGATGGTCAGTTTCAGCAAGAATTTTACATTTCTAGTTGAGGTTATGAGTATTCTAGATGACACAGTCTTGTGGGATGTTTGGGTGGGAGTTTTAGTCGACTGCTCTCTTTTATGTACAATGGGTGCTTCTCTTTTCTTTCGTCTTCTGTCAGTGTTCTGAGATAACCACGAGGTGCTCACCTCAACTGTGGACTGCACAGTTCTCTTTTCCTAGTCACACAATCAGTACTCAAGCTCTCAGGAACTCTAGTTTCTTTCCTTAATTTTTTTTTTTTTTTTTTTTTTTTTTTTTTTTTTTTTTTTTTGGTTTTTCAAGGTAGGGTCTCACTCTGGTCCAGGCTGACCTAGAATTAACTCTGTAGTCTCAGGGTGGCCTTGACCTCATGGCAATCCTCCTACTTCTGCCTCCCAAGTGCTGGGATTAAAGGCGTTCACCACCACGCCCAGCTTTGAACTATTCTTAACTTTAAATAGTGAGATGGCAGCTTTGTATATAGTGTTTAGAGCCTCACTGGAAAGGAATCTTCTATATTTTGTTAGTAGCTAAGTTTGCAAGTGTGCCCGCCTATTTGTCTAAAACAGAAGCTGTAGATAACCCAGAGAAAAGAGCACATGATTGTACATGAGGAAACCTGGTTCAGGCCTTGCTATTAGTCTGCATTGTCCGGTGCCATGAAGACATACCTAACCACTCCACTCCCCAGCTTCCTCTCCCTTCCTTCCTTTCTTCTTTCCTTTCTTCCTTTCTTCTTTTTCTTCCTTCCCTTCTTTCAGTTGTTCATTCACTTATTCAAGAAACTCACACATGCATAGGGTTACAGTCACATATGATAGAGACTAGGTCTGTCCCTTAGTGCATCAAATCCAAGTGAGAATTGATAAATCATAAACAAGTAAGGAAATATTTTAGTTTTCAAAGTTGACAAGTGCATTCAGTAGACAGGCATGATTTGCCGGATGACAGAGCTGGTCTACTTCAATGCCCCATTTTAGGTTTTTTTTTTTTTTTTTTTTTTTTTTTTTTGAGACAGTATTATGAGGCCTCAAACTGTCTATGTAGCTGAGGATAAGCTTGAACCTTGTGCTTTATAAGTGTTGGAATTATAGGCTCACACTACCACATCTGGCTCCAATGTTCCCACTTTTGAGAGAAAGTCACTAAGGCCCAAATGATGAAAGAATGTGTTCAAATTCCTACCTCACTTATTGGTGAACTCAGAGGCAGACTTCAAGCTTCTCATAACCCAAGGAGCCATCTTCCACAACCTTGGATGCTTGTCCCTCAGCAAGTCAAGATTAATGAAATTTTTCCATAACTGAGAAAGTGATAAGATTACATTCAGAGAACGGAAGTACACCCAGTCAGCAGGAAATTGCAAAATGGCACCAGAGAGAAATTCCAAAGAAAGTAAGAGATATCTCTGGAAATATCTAGTGTGTGTCAGCCAGTGATGGAAGTAATTCACACTCGTGGCATAGGGATATGCCATTTTACAGCTCATGTTTATGTCTGAGGAGGATGGCCACGCCTTTCCCACAGAGATACAGGAGGACAGTGGCTAGAAAAGTGACCTACTGAGTTTAAAACTGAAATCCTGGCAGAGACACAATTCTATATAAAATAATCTATGACATAATCAAAGCTTCTAAAATTGTAATTTTTCAATGTCCTGCTTTCTCTTCCTCTAGTACTTATCTGTTGTGCATTAGAGATTAAATAACACCTTCTCACTGGTGGGTTTTATATGCATCTATGTAAACATAGTCCATTTTCTTTCCTCTGTCATCCGGCAAATCATGCCTGTCTACTGAATGCACTTGTCAACTTTGAAAACTAAAATATTTCCTTACTTGTTTATGATTTATCAATTCTCACTTGGATTTGATGCACTAAGGGACAGACCTAGTCTCTATCATATGTGACTGTAACCCTATGCATGTGTGAGTTTCTTGAATAAGTGAATGAACAACTGAAAGAAGGGAAGGAAGAAAAAGAAGAAAGGAAGAAAGGAAGGAAGGGAGAGGAAGCTGGGGAGTGGAGTGGTTAGGTATGTCTTCATGGCACCGGACAATGCAGACTAATAGCAAGGCCTGAACCAGGTTTCCTCATGTACAATCATGTGCTCTTTTCTCTGGGTTATCTACAGCTTCTGTTTTAGACAAATAGACGGGCACACTTGCAAACTTAGCTACTAACAAAATATAGAAGATTCCTTTCCAGTGAGGCTCTAAACACTATATACAAAGCCAATGTCTTCCACTTTTCAAAGATCTTAGTCATCTATCTCATAATTGTATTTCTCTTCTCACTCACATATTTATGTGCATGCTTAAATACACACACGGAATCTGAGTCTTCCCTTTGTAGACACTTGCTGCCCTTTTATTCCTATTTTTGCCTGTGATCACCTTTTAAAAAAAAAAATTGTCAGTTTGTAAATGACTAAAATTAACTAACCTCTGGTCTACACTGCCATTTGATGCAAAATTATCTTACTGCTCAGTCCCTGGAATGGAGAACGTAAATGCCCGGGCCTGCACAGCAACCATCACTGACCTGCCTTCCAAAGAGCGAAGAGAACAGCAGTGAGCCGACACCTGCAGTGACCCAGTGAAAAGCATCCGTGCTGCGGTTGCTAGGTGCTTCTGGGACATGCCTGTAGGGGACCACAGAGCTGCTAAGAACAAATGATGTGAGTAAGTAAAGTAGAATATGAAACGTCTTACAGCAGCAGTGGTCTAAGGGCTTTGTGATGAAGTGCTTACAACACAGAATAATCCTAATTCTAAGAAATTTTAAAAAATTGAAAACCTATTCATTTCAATATAGAGAAAAAGTGACATTTGTATAGAAATGAGTAACTCAGAAGTAAGGCTTTAAGAATTCAAGTCAATATAATTTTGAAAATCTTTGGCAAATAGGACTGACTTGAAATTTGGGGCTTGTGAATATACCTCTATTTTATTTGATGTTTCAGTGAGAGGATAATACACCTGCCAACTATGATCCCACTTAGGTGTGTATTGTTTCTAAACTTACACTGAGCATAGAAACCAGAAAGGCAAAGAGGACTGCTGTATCTAACCCCCAGCCTCTCGGAATGCAGTGGATCTGCCCTCCTCGGCTCAACTCCTGACACTTTGCTCTAATTTAACCTTTCATATCAACATTTTCCTCCTCAATTAGATACCCTTCTTTTTAACAGGGATAATCTTTACCCCCTAAAACAACTCACTTCTGTCCCCAAGTCTTTAGGGATTGTTTAGGTGTTTCTACAACACCACCAAGAAATCATTAAAAAAAGAAAGAAAGAAAGAAAGAAAGAAAGAAAGAAAGAAAGAAAGAAAGAAAGAAAGAAAGAAAGGAAGGAAGGAAGGAAGGAAGGAAGGAAGGAAGGAAGGAAGGAAGGAAGGAAGAAAGAAAGAAAGAAAGAAAGAAAGAGAGAGAGAGAGAAAGAAAAACGGGTTGGAGAGATGGCTTAGCAGTTAAGCACTTGCCTGTGAAGCCTAAGAACCCCGGTTCGAAGCTCGGTTCCCCAAGACCCACGTTAGCCAGATGCACAAGGGGGTGCATGCGTCTGGACTTCATTTGCAGTGGCTGGAAGCCCTGGCGCGCCCATTCTCTCTCTCTGTATCTGCCTCTTTCTCTTTCTCTGTCACTCTTAAATAAATAAAAATAAATAATATATATTGTTAAAAAACTATTCGTTAGAGCTTTCTTGGCCCCAGCGAGGTTTGTGACTACCTCTAAGTGGTTCAGCACTGAGCAATGTTTGTCTTTAAGCAAATGGAGCCCATGTTGGACTTTGCTGAGGTCCTGTGCTCCCTGCAGGCAGTGATAGTGAGGAAACACCCACAGCTTCGTGCTCTGGCCCACTGTGAGGATTACTCTGCTCAGATACGCAATGCACCTCCAACAGCTTTTTGAGGTAGATTTTATTTTATTTTATTTTATTTTATTTTATTTTATTTTATTGAGTGACAGAGAGCGAGAGAGAGAGAGAGAGAGAGAGAGAGAGAGAATGGGTGCATTAGGGCCTCCAGCCACTGCAAATGAATTCCAGATGCATGCCCCCCCTTGTGCATATGGCTAACGTGGGTCCTGGGGAGTCAAGCCTCGAACTGGGGTCCTTAGGCTTCACAGGCAAGCGCTTAACTGCTAAGCCATCTCTCCAGCCCTTTTGAGGTAGTTTTTTTAGTTTTTCTATATAAAGATCATTCAATTGGTGACAGATTGGATAATTCAACTTCTTTTCCAATTTGAGTAGCATTATTTGTTTTTATCTTACTAAACTGCTATGAGATGCTGTCAAGGGCTAAGACTTCCAGTCCTATTACAATGGAGTAACTATAGTGAAACAGACATATGTCTTTTTGAAAAAAAAATTAAATACTATAGCAAATGCTTTTTCCTTTCCTCCTCCTTGTGTGGTGTTGGCTATTGGGGTGAGGTAGCACAGTTTTATTGTACTGAGGGCTGCCTTTACTGTACCAGATTTCCTTCTTTTTTCCCCAGACTTTGTAAGGTGTTCTGTCATTTTGTTTCTGGTTGGCTAGTATACTCCTTGGTCTTCCTTATCTTCCTAGTAATTTATCTTTTTGTCCTGGTAGTTTTACATCACGATCAGTTTTGCTGTTTTTGTCTCTTTCATTTGAGTATCATTGTACATGCCAGGGGGTTTAATTCTTTTCCATATTTTCACAGTAGTGGTTATATCTTTGCGCTCAGTTGTAGGATTTTTTTAAAGAATTTTTTGGTCAATAATTATTCTCTTTAAAATTGTTGAATATGCCACACATTCTTTTTTAGAGTAATAAATTTCTACAGAGAATGTTGCTCTTGGTCATTTGAGGTGGAGTTTCTTTAAATCTGCAGGGTCCTTTCCTACTGCTGTTGTATAATTCTTCGTTATGGGTCTTTCACCAGCTGTACTGTACTATGTTGTATCAATCAGGTTGTTTTTTTTTTTTTTATTTCCTAATTGAACCTACTTAAAATCTTTTGTGGCTCTCTGGAACTGAATGTAAATGTCTTTTCCATCATTAAGGTAATTTTCAGCTGTAATTTCTTTGAGTAATTGTTAATTCATTTCCCTTATCTTTCCCAATCTGAATATTTTTTGTCTGAGTAGGATATTTCACAAAATTTATATTTAATTTTAGAAATTATTTTCAATCTATTCTATTTTGGGGAGTCCAAATTATATTTTTATGTGTGTGCAAGTATACGTGCACACATGAGCACATGTATGCAGTAGCCAAAGGTATGTGGTAGACAGAAATTATCTTCCTCAATCTCTGTTCACCTTACTTCTCAAGACAGAGTCAGCTAGATTCACCAACTAGGTAGCTTCCTGGGCTCCACTGCTGCCATCCCCCATGTTGAGATTATAGGTACAAGCATTTCCATGGGTGCTGGGAATTCACACTCACCCAATGAGCACTTCACTGATTGAGTCATCTTCCCAGTCCTGTCTCTGGTGTTTGAATGCCAAGTCTTCAGAGACATTAACTTGTGAGAGAATCAAACAATTACCAATAGGCACATTCTTATTATTAAGTTTTAAATTATTTTGATTCTTAGTCACATCCAAATAACTTATAGAATAATAGATGACTACTATGGACCTTAACTTGAGGAACATTTATGTTGAACAATAAATAGTTATTTTATAAATTTACCTTACAAAGATCTTCATTGAACTCATAATTCCATGTATCACTAGAGACCCTTACTTAGTATATCCTAATTTCTGTAATAATGAAAAAATTAACATTACAAAGAGAAAATGTAGTGATGAACTTTGCTTATTTGGAAATGAAAACTATCCATATGCTAATTTTTTATATGGCAAGAAAAAGTAAATAATTGCCTTAAATGCTCTATTACGCCTCATTAGTCATCATCAAACAAAATGTTCAAAAGTTGAAAATTAATTCTATTCCATGCAAAATAAAATGCCGAGAGCATCTCACAGTGTCAGGTATTCACTTTTAATGCTGACAATCTTTATTAAAGTATAATTTTTATTTAGCCCTCCCTGAAATTAATCTTGCTGTAATGGCATTTTAAGATTTCTCAATTTGTCAAGCATTTCCTAGCATAATTATCTGAAGTTAATTACTAATGAAGTATATGCTAACCTTAAGCACTGTCTTCAGTTATTCTAGCATGGCATAAATATTCTTTAAAATTTCATTTCCATATCACTCAAGATGCTAAAATGCTTTTATAAACCCACATTGAATCCTTTAAGAGCATGCACTATAAACATAGCTAGCGGCAAACATGTTGGAACACATGTACCCCGACACAGATGTCAGGGGCCTCTGGTCTTCTCCAGTTGTATCCTTCTATGAAAAAGCCATGATCAACATGCATTTAAATGTAATCTCTTCTTACTTTGTTCTTTTTTATTTTGCTGTGTGTGTGTGTGTGTGTGTGGATGCGGACAATCCGTGTGTCATGTGCAAGACTGTGTTGGCCAGAGGAACACATATGGTGCCATCTTTCACTCATCCACCTCATTTTAGAAAAACGGTCACTGGCTGAAACCTGGAACTTGCTGCTTTTCAGTTAGGCTGGCTGATATAAAGGCCTCAGCAAACACCCTGGCTCTGTCCCACTCAGTGTTAGAGCTATAGGTACGGACAGCCACCGCTGGCTTCTTACACGGCTGTAAAAGACTGAACTCAGGCCTCCATGTTTGCACATTAAGTGCTCTTACCTGCAGAGGCATCTCCCTAGCCCCTGAAATTTCTTCTTAACAAGCACAAAGGTGAGTTATGATAGCTTAGCTTAGTCCAGCTCCTTTGCTGCTGCAGTTTTATTACAGAGAACATATGTTAAATGCCGGCGGCTTTGACTGGGAGTGGCAGGGAGGTAAGCATGGGCTTGCTGGAGTGTCTGTGCCTTACAGTGCCGACTGCACCCTCCATGAGCAACTGTGCCATTGACTCACTACAGCCCTTGAAATTGTGTGTCTCGTTCTTTACGACATTCTGATGACTACCTAATATTTAATAACATTGCTGTATATTTTAAACTTCAGAATCATTTTTATCTGGCAACAAAGAGAACTATGAGTTGTAAACTATCTCACACGAAGCTCTGAGAATTAAACTACGTGTTACTCTTTTTTCAATGCTCCACAATATTTGGTAATCAATCATCAAGTACTAATTCAACTGAACACAATTCTTCAGAGACATTATTCTAACAGTCTCTTAGAGTCATGGTTCAATGTTGCTTCCCAAATTTAAATTTAATATAACAGTGAGAATTCTTTGGTCATCAGAGTTTCATTTTTGGCTCATTTTATTTTTTATCTGGATTTGGATATTTTATTAAAAATTATGTTTTTAGCTTTTTTTTTTTAACAAATATCTAAAATTAATGATTCCAGGCTGGAGATATTGCTCAGTGGTTAAAGGCTCTTGTGTGCAAAGCCTGACAGCCCAGGTTTAATTCCCCAGTACCCACATAAAGCAAGATGCTCAAAGAGGTTTATGCATCTGGAGTTCCTTAGCAGTAGCAAGAGGCCCTAGAGTGCCCATTCATTTTTCTCTCTCTCTCTTTCCCTTTGTGATAAATAAATATTTTTAAAAATTAGTAATTCCACATCCAGTATATTAATCAGCAGAAGTTCAATGGGAGCTTCCCAGCTGACCTAGGGCTTGGCAGCCATCCACATGGTACACACCTCCAGTCTAGCTCTAGTCCAGAGCGTGTTCCCTGCCTGCTGCTACCACAGATGTCTGACTGTGGCATAGAACACTGGAGAGCTCAGAGGCATGGTCTTTCACTAGCCAAGATAAAAATCCTGCAGTTTTTGTTAGTGTTCATCCCACCACTTATCATGTACCTGTTTCTACCTGCAAACAAAAAGAGCAAGACATGGTCATAGTGCAAGAATGAGAACAGATGTCAGAATGCATGTGGTAGAACGGTGGTCCTCTCAAGTGACTCCTTTTTCTGTAGCACAGAGAAAGTGCCAGTACCTGTCTGTCATGAGATGCCTAAGAGGGTCAAATTAAATGAGCAAGCAGCACACGCAGAGCAAGCTTCTATAAATATGACTTAATACTATGTTGTTTGTGATTTTCTGTCCAAATGAGCCCCTGTGACCTTTATGATCTTAATTATGTTTTACTCTTCAGAACTTTTAAGTTAAGTGATTTTCCTCATGTGGCATATGTGAATTCATCCACACATGCATACATATATTAATTCCATGTCCAGTATGATATTAATCTTCAGAACCTCTATTGACCTAGCTTCCCAATTGACCGAGGGTTTGGCATTCACAGTGTGCACACCAGCTCCCTGAGTGAATTTAAGATTGAATATTTTCCACTTGTCTCCTAAAAACATAATTAGCAACAGTATGATTTTCATATATTGGGGCCAATAAGATGCCTAAGGGGAAAAAAAAGCCCTCTCTTTTCTCGTTTCCCTCCCTTTTTGCTTTCAAACAATAACTAGAGAGTTCTATTATTGATCAAAAGCAATGGTCCAAGTTCTCCAACTGGATGATCCTATCCAGACCACCTGGCATCTCAGTTATATCTGCAACACCCATTATTAAACTAATGAGATGCCACAAAAATCCAATGAGAAAGTATGCATAGATTACCTACTAAGTGCTAGCCATGATAACAGTATATCTTGAGACTTGTAGATAACTAAATCCTTGTTCTTCAGAATATCCAATGGAGGGCTGGAGAGATGGCTTAGTAGTTAAGGTGCTTGCTTGAGAAGCCTAAGGACCCATGTTCAACTCTCCAAATCCCAAGTAAGCCAGACATGCAAAGGTGAGGCAAGCGCAAGGTTGCACATGCCCACTAGATAGCATAAACATCTGGAGTTTGATTGCAGTGGCTGGAGGCCCTGGCATACAACTTCTCTCTCTTTCTCTCTCTCTCTTTCTCTCTAAAAATAAAAATAAAGTTAAAAATGAATACCTAGTAAAGACATTATCATTATAAGCTAAAGAAAAAAGAAGTGATTACAGTATTTCAGTGTTCTTAGTAGACAAAAAATTTCCTAAGACTCTCTCAGAAATGTAATAAATTTATTTTTCAAGGTTAAATGTTTTTCAAAGACCTATAAGCTTTTAGTCAATCTTCATTGGAATAATATTTGCTTATCGTTAGTAAGTCCAGAAGGAATATTCAAAATGCAATTTGCTCCCTTTGGCTGTTCTGTTCCAAATTTATTGTTACATCCTATAATGTCATCCAAAATAGAACCTGCTTCCTGGCACACATGATAGAGGAATTCACTATTTCTTGCCAGTAATCATGAGATTCTTTGCACATATGCACTGGCTGTGCTATTCAAAGCTCTCTAAAATGTCTGTTTTTATCCTCAGAGAATTACTTTAATGCTCTTAGATAGAATTTTAGCATACAGTATATCTCCTTATCCAAGGGGCAAATGGTCCAAGAACACAAAGGATGTCTACAACTACAATTAGTATCTAATACTACCCATTACTATATATATTTGCTTCCTGCGCCAACACAACTAAAGGAGTTTTAATTTATACATTAGATATCATGGGAAATTAACAGTTACAAATAATAGTGAAATAGAATAGTTATACCAATATGATCTTAAAAGGATTGTGATCTTCTCTCCTTCCCTCTCCCTCCCCCCCCCCTCTCTCCATCCCTCTTTCCCTCCTTCTCCAGAGGTGCACTACAACATAAAGGTAACTTAAACACAACCACTGTGATAGCATAACAGCCAGTCTAATAACCCAAACAGCTCCTACGTTGCTAGCAGACAAGCAGTGTGTCAAGTGTCAGCTGAACAAAGGAATGATTCATGTCTTTGGCCAGACGAGGCCAGATGGTGCAAGATTTCACCACACTACTGAGAACCACATGCAATTTAAAACTTACAAATTGTTTCTAGAATTTTCCATTTAAGATTTTTGAACCATGGTTGTCCACAAGTAACTGAAATTATGGAAGCAGAGCCATGCACAAGAAAAAAAATATTGTGTACTTAAAGCTGATTTTCTACTGAGGTAGCATAAAAAGAGAAAATTACAAAGATATGGGAAGAGAAAGGAGCCCTTCACTCCCACAGTCTGGGAGAAGTCTCTCACAAGGTGAGGGCCACAATTTCCAGCACAATTAATAAATTTTCTGTGAAGGTCACCTCACAGAGACAACATGTCTTCATACATAGAAAGTTCAAATATGAATGCCAAAACAGCAATGAACCATGCTGAAGACAGGAGCACAAACGAGCAAGTATGCTCTCCCTCCCCCACCTCCAAGCTCCAAGCCTGCGATTTTCTGCCAACTCCATAAGCAAGCATGTAGACTCCATTTACTGACGATCCATCCTAACATCCTTGCACAGACATTACGACCCACTAGTTAACCACGTCACATTGTAATCCAAGGTTGTATCAAAGACACTTCAGGAATACCCTATGACCTCATTTCCTAGAAAATAAGGCAGACACATAGATGATTGATAGATAGTTGATAGATAGATAGGTACGTCAATAGATACATTAGATAGAGAGATAGGTAGAGAGATAGGTAGATAGATAGGTAGATAGATGATAGATAGATAGATAGATAGATAGATAGATAGATAGATAGATAGATGATAGGTAGCTAGATAATGGATACAGATAGAGAGATAGATGATATATAGATGGTAGAAAGAGAGGAGATAGAGAAGGAAAGAAATACACAATATTAAAAAAAAAAAAAAGATACATAGCCACCATTTGAGCAATGTGCCCTCAGACGCCAGCAAACTGCTACATAGCTCCTGCTCTTCCCGTAAGCACAACTCTGGAGTGGCTCACATGCCTCTTGGATGTCTTGTCCCTTCTGTAAGTGGCCCTCTGTCAACTCCCCGCTCAGATCCAGGTTATTCTGTTACTCGGCTTCATTTGATCTCATCCTGAAATTCTTTCCTTTGGTAGAGTCACGAATTGGTCTTCAGGGCTGGAGACATGGCTTAGCGGTTAAGGCACTTGCCTGCAAGCCAAAGGACCCAGGTTAGATTCCCCAGTACCCACCTATACCAGATGCACAGGGCGGGGCATGCATCTGGAGGTGTTTGCTGAGCTAACCCCTACTCTTTTTATGTGCTTCTTTCTTTCTTTCTTTCTCTCTTTCTCTCTCTCTCTCTCTCTCTCTCTCTCTCTCTCTCAAATAAATAAATAAAATTAAATAAATTTAAAGCAGGATTGGGCTTCCCCTGAGGAGAGATCTCTCAAACTCCTCCGGCTGCCTCTCCCACGGCTGCTGACACCACGATGCAAGAATCTGAAGGGCCCAGAATCGCACTGCATGTCTAGGTAGGAGCCACGGTTGGAAAGCTCATTTTGTTTTGACTTCCGCTTTGACACCCTGCCTTTGCGAAAGCAAACCTCACCCCCGGCGCAGGGTGGAGGCAGGCTCCTGGAAAGCTCGCCTGAACGCTGCACAGCGTGGAGCCGCACAACGGCTTCTTCTGTAAAGTCTTAGACTTTGTTCTTTCCAAGAAAGTAGTCGTTTACAGACACAGAGTTCTGCCAATGTGAACTTACGGTGATTTTGGGAATGCCTTCTGAAGGAGCACTGAGAAGCGCTGGGGCTCGGATGGCTCAGCCCAGAGGTCCTGGGTGGTTCCTCCTCACCCTGAAGGCTTACCACTGCACCCTGGGCAGATCCAAAGCCCCATGGGAGCTGCCAGCTCATTCT
Source organism: Jaculus jaculus (assembly GCF_020740685.1). Classification (NCBI taxonomy): domain Eukaryota; kingdom Metazoa; phylum Chordata; class Mammalia; order Rodentia; family Dipodidae; genus Jaculus; species Jaculus jaculus. Next base: position 173,743,979 of record NC_059105.1, on the reverse strand, counting down.
TCAGGTCTTTCAGAAAGGGAGATCTCAGGCCCCATCTGATCCAGAGAGTCATCCTTGCATTAACCTCCTCGGATCATGTCAGCCTGAGAGCTCGGGGACAAGACGCTGCGACAATGTCTGCAGGTAAGAAGTGAGTGACTTCCACTTTTTTCCTTCCAGAAAACATCCTGGCACTTGAGGTTATTCTCCCTGAGTAATCAGACAGTAGTGTGTTAGGAAAATGACGGGTTTAGGGTTTCAGCTTCTTAAAAACCTGATAAAATGGCTCTTAATTTTAATATCTTCAAAATAAAGATCCAGGAATAGTAAAACTCTAAGGGTCCTCGATCTTAGAACAGCTCTGGAACTGGATGGGCACAGTAAAGACGTGGAGAAAGCCGGCTCGTTTGCAGGAACAGTAATGGAGGGTAATAAAGCTTAAAAGCATTGGGTGCACAGCTCCCATGTGAGGGCGTCCTCTCAGGAAGAGCGCTTCTGATTTCACCTGCTTGATATTCGTGCTGCCTCAGCTTAACATACAAAGGCTTCAAACAAGGAATGTAACTGAACATTCTACTTGCTCCTGACCAAGTGAGCCCCAGAGAATGTAAGTAACTTGCCCAAGGTCCACACACACACCTGGTGGCAGAATATGAGCCTTCTGTCCAGTGCTGAAGTCTACTGCTCTCTTCTCTAAGCACTGATGCGGTGGTTAACGGACCCACAATCTACTCTGCCCCAGCAAGCATTGTCCTGCTAAAAAACAAAACAAAACAAAAAACTGGAGAATAAAATGTCTGGAAACGGGTATGTACATTGATGAACATAACTATTGAGAGAGATGAAATGACAGATTTTTTTCCCCTGAATTCTAACAATTCATTTTGTATGTTTTGCAACAGCTATTTCAATTAGCTATGGTTACTACCATAGTTGATCAGAGTTAGTTGATCCCCAAATATTTATTCTGCAGGAAAATATGTATTATAAAGCCAAGACAATGCAAAACAAAACAATACAAAAAGCCTACTATACTAACTTGGTTGTATTCTCCTTCTAGCCTAGGAAGGGTGAGTTGTACAGTCTGTGCCTGACTTCAAGGATGAAAAATAGTAGATTCAAATATCTTACCACATGTGTGAAGGTCAAAACAGAACAGGAAAGTTAAGTTCAAAGTTTCCTTGCTGAGTTGAAAACATATAATTATACATACCCAAATTCCACACAGAAACGAGAACATGGTAAAGAGATTTGATCATTATTTCTACTTAATTCACTTATGAGTTTTAAATTTTGTTTTTAAAAGCTCACATACATGCACAGGAAAGAAGCTTTGAAATCCTTTGAAGCCTTCACCAGATGAAACCAATATAGTGCACAAATGCCAATTGCCATTAGTGTTCTTTTCTTTATTATGACCCCCCCCCCACCACTGAAAGAAAATTAAGAAAATAACAGGACATCTGGAACACTTGTGCTTTTATTAGAGTTATGGCAGCATACTAGAAAAAGGTTGGAAAAATCATAAAATGTCTCTAGAAAACATAAAATTTGCTACTATTTCAGACAGTGTTTTATCACACTAAAATCTGCTTGTATAAAGTCATTTACTTTTATACATATCAATTTCTTGCAGAAAATATTTAAAAGTTATTACTTTGAAGAATTTCTGCTTTTGATACCTGAAAGCTGTGAAATAAGCCTTTGTTCCTGGGTTTAGCCTTGGCTGGGCTCTTGTTTCCTAGACAATAGCTAATGAAAATATATATGTATATGTTTATATATATATTCTCTTGGCTTAGAAGAGGCCATACTGGGAAAAAAACTTCTTTTCTTCCCTGCTTGACAGTTCTACCTCTGGAATGGAGGCACCTGACCTGGCTGATTAAACTGCTTCTACCCCCCCCCCAGGGGCAGTTGATAATCCCATTTCTAATCTAAATCCAGAAACTTCACTGCTGTGGAGAACCATAGGCAACCTTCTGGCGAAGAATCAGATAGCTTTTGCTTGAGTCTTCTTTGATCCCACTGCTTGCCTGAGGAGTCAGAAACCAGACCTGTGCATTCCGGGAGTCTGAAACGTGGTGTGAGCGCTGCCTTGCTCTGCCCTCCTTGCAGCTCTGCAGAACCAGCAGGCAGACGCGACGTATGACGGGAAGGACGCGGTCCTTGAAGTCGCTCCCCAGACAGCCGCCACCTCCTCACACACGCTCAAGATGTACAGAGTCGGCCTCAGCTTCAAGTGCTGTGTGGAACGTTGACTGCCGTGTGTCATGAAGTGCGCAGTGTCTGCAAGCCACGGGCCCAGCTCCCAAACAGAGCTTCAGATTTGGGTGCAGGAGACACTGCCTGAGGATTGCTGTTTATAGCTGATGATAAAAGGAAAAAGAAAGAAGAAGAAGAAGAAGACATAGAACAAGGCAGCTTTCCAAGAAGCTATGAGTAATTTTCTTAACATTCCAAAGAGGTGAATTCTTACAAGGGACAGGGAGTGGATTCTACCCTGAGGTAAACTGACAAATGAAGAAGAGATATGACATTTCCTGGAAATCTTGCTAATTACAAAAAACAAACAATCAAATAAATACCTATCAGCCTCTCACATATATGAGAACTGCCATGGTAATTTAATAAAAGTTATTTAAGCAAGGACTTTTAGTTCACATGTTTTTTGTTAAGGTTTCTTTAGGGGTGTACAGATGGTTTGGCAGCTAAGGCTTTTGCCTGCAAAGTCTATGGACCAGAGTTCAAGTCCACACTTCCCACATAAAGTCAGGTGCACAGTGGTGATTACGTCTGAAGGGCCTGGCTCACCCATTCTCTGTCTCTCTGTCTCTCTCTACTTGAAAATAAGTAGAAATGTTTCCTTTAATGTTTCTTTAAAGAGAAATTTTGTCCTGTTTGAAGGTAAATACAACCTTTAATTTTTATAGTTTTTTTTTTTTTTTTCCTGAATACTACTAAGTCTAGGCAGTCAATGGGGAACATTTCTCCTTCTGAAATTTTTTAATGCTTTTTTGCTGATTCTTCTGCAAAGTTTGTGTTTGGATTAGAATCTTAGAATTGGCTTCAATTCTTTTGTTAAAGGAAACTGTGAGCTTTGGAGGAAAAATTCCTCTCAGAATAAAATAAAATAAAATAGTTCTGGGTTATTTGATCATCCATGGCCTCATTGTGTCAAGCCATCATAACTGCCTAGGGTAAAACTTCATGTGTGCTGTGGAAAGGCAAGTGTAAAAAGCCTACTGTTGGCCAATTACATAAAATAATATTTGTATAATTGCTATGTACACAGTACACAATAGCTGCTACTGACATTAAGTAGCTATGTTCTTGGTTTACAAATTTACTATAATGTACTTCCACTGTTTACTTACTTTTATAAGACACATTTTCATATATCTAATGCTGGCCTCAAACTTGCTCTGCAGCCAAGGTGACCTTGAACTTCTGTTCCTCCTGACTCCACCTACCCCTTACTGGGATTCTAGGCATGTCATCACACTCATGTGATGTGATTCTGGGGACTGAAATAGGGGCTTTGTGCATGCAAGACAACCTCACTACAATTGAGCTACATCCCCAGCCCTCATTACTGTTTTATTGTGCACTCCTGTTTAAGGAAAGAATTAAAGCACTCCCCGTGACGCTGGCCACAAAGCTCCACACATCTCTCATTTACTATGTCCTTGAATTATGTCACTTTCTCTTGGGCTTTAATTAATTAAATTTCTCTTTTAATATTAATTCTGACATACTAAGTATGGATACACCATGTGTTAGTATCATCCTTTCCCTCATCCCTGCCCTCACTCCTGAGGGCCCTCAGTGCTGCTGCTGGTACTCCCCATGTGTGGTGGGTTATGCATTTTGGGAGCATCCGCCAGTTATTGCGGAGACTCAGTGCTCTGGGCATGATGTCTCAACTTGTGGATCTTATAATCTTTCTGCCTCCTCTTCCCCAAAGTTCCCTGACCCATGTTGGGTGCGTTTTAAGTCTACTTCGGTGTTGAGCTCTTAGGAGCCTCTGGATCTCTGCTTGGTAAGTGCTGAGTGTCCTCAGCGTCTCTCTTCATCACCCTGGTGCTGATTGTCAGGCTCACCATAGGAGCTGCATTCTTGCTCATATCCCCAATTTCTCTGTGGTTGCAGCTGGGGCTTGGCTAAAGTATAAGCGGTAGTTTATCTCTTTGGTAGTTTATCTCTCTTCTCACTAGCATGTGAGAAAAATAAAACACAGATTCTCCAACAGAGATTGAAGTCAACACATGTTAAATGGGATAAGCATTATTAATTTAGGAAAAATTTGATGGATGCAGTCCCTCTTTTAGCCCAAGATTGGTGGGAACTTGACATTGGAGAACTTAATCTTTGTTTCCATAACATTCTGACGTGACTCTCAGCCCAAACATGTGTTCTTCTCCACTGAGCACATCTCTTAGTCAATCGGAAGACTACTGGTTGCCCACCTGGGCTGTGTGCCACTGTTGCACTTGTGAGCACATCTCATCGCGGTGTTTGCTTTTGAGTAGCTTAGACCCCTGCTTGCTCAGACAGGTGTTGAGGTTTCTTTCATCTTTGCTCAGCCTGGCCCTAAGAACAGCAATTCCTACCATAAATATAAAGCTTTAGGCATAGAGCCTTACCTGTATAATTAAATCTATGTCTGTGGAGGTGTACTCTATGTTAACACAATGACAAAATCTAAAAGAATGTATTTCACCAAACGGATCCTTAAATTAAACTAGACTGTAGCTGGATATGTGCTGAAAACCCCAGAGGAGAGGCCTTGGTAAAGATGTAAAGTTGTTCTTTCACAGGAAGTGTGGTAGTGACTCACCACATTTCGGAGGAAAATGCAGAGTGAGGTATATGGCATCTTAGAGAATTCTAACACTTCATCAAGTTACAAGGAGAGTTCTTTAAAGCAGATAGAGAAAGAACCAAGGTAAAAGCAAAACAAATAGTGATGAGTTTTTAAAATGTAAAACCTACAGGAAATACTGCTGAATTGACAAACAAAATGAGGAATAAAACTTAGAAGCCCTAGGGATGATTTTTATAAAATTTTTGCTTGTTTATTTTTATTTATTTGAGAGTGACAGAGAGAGAGAGAGAGAAAGAGGCAGAGAGTGACAGAGAGCAAAAGGGCACACCAAGGCTTCCAGCCACTGCAAACAAACTCCAGACACATTTGCCCCCTTTTGCATCTGGCTAACGTGGGTCCTGGGGAATCGAGCCTCGAACCAGGGTCCTTAGGCTTCAAAGGCAAGCGCTTAGCCACTAAGCCAGCCATCTCTCCAAACCCCTAGTGACTTTTGACAGGCAGTTGATGGAGTGAGGCAGCTGGTGAGAGCAGAACACAGTGCCTGAGAGAGATGAGATGGTGGAGGCGCAAATGAGTGTTACTGAGCAATTATGGTAGGAGACACTGGTGTCCACCTCCCAGTGATAAAAGAAAAAGGTAAAGAGACAGCAAAAGACTATTTTGGAGATTGTCAGTTTGCACCATCACCATGAAGAAGCTCTGTGTTTCCTAAAAGCTCTATTAAAATATGCACCTTCATCCATGCATTAATGGTAGCACTCATTCCAGACAGTATTTTTCTTTATTTATTTGAATGAGGTAGAGAGAAAGAGAGTGAGGAGAGAGAACAGGTGCACCAGGGCCTCCAGCCAGTGCTATCAAACTCCAGATGCATGTGTCACCTTGTGTATCTGGCTAACGTGGGTCCCAAAGAATCAGCCCTCAAGCTGGGTTCCTTAGCCTTCACAGGCAAGCGCTTAACTGCTAAGCCATCTCTTCAGCCCCCCCAGACAGTGTTTTTGAAAGCCTCATTTATGATATTGCTGGCCCAAGCAAGTATACACATTTTAAAAAATATATTTAATATTTATTTATTTGACAGAGAAAGAGGGAGAGGGAAAGAGAGAGAAAAAATGGCTGCACCAGGACCTCCAGCCACTGCAAATGAACTCCAGACACATGTGCCCCCTTGTGCATCTGGCTAATGTGGGTCCTGGGGAATCGAACCTGGGGCTTTTAGTTTTTCAGGCAAATACCTTAACAGCTAAGCCATCCCTCCAGCCCCATACATTTTATTGGAGGGAAAGATGGATATGTTTATGCTATCACATAATGCTAACAGTTATTCATAGGTTTTCCTTGGGGAATGTAAAGAAGACATTGACATTCTCAGAAATTGTGGTATATCAATATGTACAAAATACACTACTTACAATGTATCTCCCTAGTTTTATTCAGGTAAGATAAAAATGTTTGATGCCGGTGCTGGGAAAACAGCTCAGTGGATAAGTGCTTGCTGTAAGCAAAAGGACTTAAATTCAGATCCCCAGAAACCAAATGAAAGCCAGGCTTGGAGGTGCACACTCATAATCCCAGTGTGGAGGGGCCACAGGCAAGAGGTTTCCTAGGACCTGCTGGTCAGCTAGCTAGTCTAGCAGAATGCACAAGCTCTAGATTCAGTGTGAGGCTCTTTCTCAACAACAAAGGTGGGAAATGCTTAAACAAGACTGGCCCAACATAGACCTCTGGCCTCCACATGAATCAGCGCACATGTGCAGGAGTGCCACATACATGCACATATGTGCACAAATATGCATACACAGATGCATGTGCCCTACACATATTCACGTGCAGAAAAGTATCAGGTGGAACTTAGCTAGGTCCACTAAGGGCTCACACCTTGATTTATCCCACTGCCATTGCATCTTGTTTATTACTTTGGTGAAAACATTGTCTATGTAGCACATTCCAATGTAAAATAAGTGTTTGGTTGTTTAACATATTAGGCAGTTATTTAAACTGACTGCCCATTTAACATCTAAAATATACCTTTGACCCAGAGGGGGAAAAAAAATATATATATATATATATATATAACTTCCTAAACTACACAGCCCTTTAGTATATTTTCTCTTGTGTATCTTTCTTAAGCTGGTTTATAAAAAGAAAGTCTTTGTTCTTCCTATGGAAATCTTCCTTACCCTCTCTGTATTTTCTCTCTCTCTCTCTCTCTCTCTCTCCCTCCCTCCCTCCCACATTCTTTCTCTGTCCCTCTCTCTTCCCCCTCCCCCTCTTCCTTCTTTGGACAAATGTCTTCTGCAACCCATGAGCAAGGATTTGCTGGCTCAGCTGACCCAAGCCACCAGTGTTTGTCTTTCAAGATACCCCAGCCTTCCCCCCTCCAAACTCCATCTGGTTTTTATTACAGTTTCTCTAAGCCTCCTTTTCAAGGAAGTCCTTGTAGCTCCCCTGCCATTTCCCCACTCCCTAACCTCAGTTTATCTGGCTTCCCAGGGGAAATCTGCCCTGTAGGTCACTAGCAACTAGTGACCTTCTGGAGAAAACTGTCATTGCAGTATTTTTAGGCCCATTTCACAATGGAACATATTATTGTTTATATGAACGGAAGAAAAATAGGACAACATAACTTAAAAGATATATCTAAATAAAGTACTTTCACCATAGTGGACAAATGAACTTTTGAAGGTCATAACAACACAAAACAACTATCTTATCTAACATTGGCTTTTTCTTTCTAATTCCATGTAGGAATACAGATGTCCTTTTTAAAAAAATATCTCATCCATCTTAAGCAAAATGACAGATACAGCGTATATAGTCATAATTTAAATGTAAATGTTAAGACATTATGTCATGGCTAAAACTATTTACCAGATGAATAAAAATAACACATTTTTATGTGGTGAACCACTTTACTGGGACTGTATAATTCTACATTATTTGCTCATTTTTTTTCTTTTTTAAAAAGAAGCCAAACATCTCTAGAACAAACATTTTCTCAGCGTCAACGGGATTTAGAGTGCCAACCAAGTTTTGTCTCTTTTCTTTTAAACATATTTATTTTTAGACCCTTCAATCCACTATTGCAAACAGATGTGCTCTTTTTTTTTTTCTCATAGAAGAAAATAAATAACCAAGGTTGCAATTCCCTTTAAAAAAAAAAAAGAAAAGAAACTTTTGAAAAAAGAAAAACTAAAACAATAGGAGTTTATTTCAGAATTCGGCTCTTGCCAAGCATCCAATCTGTAAAACATTTTGCCTTGTTGGTGTGGGGATACGGAAAGACATCTGTGTGTGAGGCACCAATCTGTTCTTTTGAAACACAATTTCAGTTCACATAGCTTTGATCTGTTGAGTGATAAACATGATTTTCTGAAGCCGCTCATTCAAAAGCAGAAATAGTGAAAATCTGAAGTCTTATACCTAAGGACAAAGTTTTATGCCAAAATAATAATAGCTAATATTTATGGGTCCTGACAAGAAGCCAGGTGCCAAGCAAACTACTACATGTAGGTTACCTCAGTTATTACTTACTTACTGAGATCGATGCCAAGATTAGCTGCATTTTATGGATGAGACTGTGGGGAAGCAAATGACTGCACATTTTGTACAAATCATGTGGTTCCTGGGACGCACGAGCAGGTATAAGATCAATGTTTGCCTCTCAGCCCAGGCAGCTCTCCCTAGAACAAGCTTCTTGCCACAATGAAAGTGTCCGCTGAATTATAAAAATGAGACTTCACTGTGAGTCAGATGAGACTACAGCTATAGTCTTCCTTTCAGGGTCTTCTGGGCAATCAGATAGAGGCGGAGAAAGGTTGGAAGCCATCTGTTGAACACGCAGGGATCCAGGCACTCTGTGATCCACTTACCTAGGAAAAGCTTTTTGCATTGAACAGAAGCAACAGTGAACAGATAACTTTTTGACATCCCTTCAACAATAATTTATTACATATAAATAGTATTCTTTTTATTACCTAGGTTCAACAACTATTGGATTAAGGCTATGAAAGATTGTCCTATAAGTTTTGAGCCCTACGAATTGGCTTACATGAAATGAGGAGACCTCACTAATCGCTCTGAGCACTTTTACATGCAATAACCCATTTATCTTCTCAATATCTTTATGGAACAAGGAAATGAACTTCACCTTTTAAGGCCTTGCTTTGTGCTGGTCCATAGGATTGCATTTCATATTCCTACTTGACTTCCCTTGCACCTCCCTAGAAGCTTACGTAAGCCCAGGGTCAGGGGTCGAGCTTTCCTCTTAATAAGGCTGGCTTCCTCAGGCTTTCTTTTACCTTCTCGAACTGTAGCTCTGTCAGTAGGGATTGCGAGTACCAGGCAGGGTAAGTTCCACATTCTCTTCCACACCTGGTATCTAGACATTTATAATAGTAGAACACTACTAGTGTTTGGTGTAAAATTTCTCAAGTCTGAGTAAATCTGGGGCTACTTTTCCTCTTTGGCTATGAAAATTTCCATTTAACATTTCTGTACCTACCAGGTTTTATCACACATCAAGTTTCCCAGAGGACACTGACAAATCTAACTTAAGTGTTGAAGAATAGAATAGAATAAGGAAAGCATAAATGAAGCTAGGAAAAAAGTTACATAAAGAAGGAGAATTAAAAAGTACAAACAAAAGCTGGAATAATCAGGAAGAAATAGAAAACGGGTATTGCCTGCCATGAAGATGCACATCTGTGATCCAGCACTTGCGAGGCGGAGGTAGAAGGATTATGAGTTCAAGGCTGTCATCTTTATGTTGAGTTTGAAGGCAGCTTAGGCTACAGAGATCTTGTCTCAAAAGAAGAAAAAGAAAAGAACCCAGGAACTCTAGAGATAGCTTAGCAGTCAAGAGCACTTCCTGTCAAGCAAGAAGACCCGGGCAGAGGCGCTAGACTTCCGTGGTCTGCTCTTCAGTTAGGCATAGCCATGTGCCTCTGATCCCAGTCCTGTAGGGGGCACAGACCCAATGATGGCCGCACCTTGCACAAAAACATCAGGCTCCAGGATCAGTAAGAAACTCCAGTTCAAGTAAGAATGGACAGAAGCCTGATGAGGGGACATCCTGCTTTCCCCTTCTAACCCCACAGATGAGTGTGTGCTCCACTGTAGTGAGTACATGGGACGCCACATGGGCACACACAAGTGCACACACCCCACACACACACACAACACACACACACACACACACACACGCACGCACATACTGGAGAAAGGCAAAGATAACTGGAGAAAGGATGTAAGGACAATCCTACCAACCCTGATAATTGCAGGTTTTTGCCTGTCATCGGAGTATCTGCTCAAAAGGAGGTCGTATTGGGATAGAGTATGGAATAAGAAGCGACTTGGATTCAAATTTGGTTTCCCTGATAAGGATTATGTCTTAGTCTGTTTTGGATGTGGTAACAATTTACTGTACACTGTGTAGCTAATAAATGGCTGGAACATATGTCCTCCAGTTCTAGCGTCTGGAGATGGAAGGTCAAGGTGTCACAGAGTTGTTGCCTGGTGAGGGCCAGCTTTCTGTTCGCCAGGTGATGGGCTCTACCAGGCCTTCACTTGACGGAGGGGCTAGGTTGAGCTGCAGGCTTACTGAAGAAGGTCCGCACCCTTTTCATGGCCTCATCCAATAGACCACGGACTACACCATCACTCTGGGGGTGAGGAGGACTTTTGGAAAGGCATAAACATCTAAAGCATAGGATGACCATACGGCTTTAATATCTTCTTTCTTTTGTTTTTCAGTCTTTTGTTGTTGCTGATCTGGTTTGTTTTCAGTTTTAGGCAGGATCTCATGATGAAGCTCAAGTTGGCCTTGAACTCACTAAGTGACCACAAACATATTCAGCTCACTATTCTGCCTTCACCTCTGAGGGCTGCTGTTACAGCAATGTGCCGCCTCTCCCAGCCCAAGTTAGACGTTTTAAATCTCTGACAAACATTTTATAAAAATTACATCTGCCTCCTAAGATATTTGCATAGGTCTCTATATATGTTGTGGTTTGATTCAGGTATCCTGGACAAACTTACGTGATTTGAATGCTAGGTTCCCAGCGGATGGATATTTAGGAATTAAAGACCTCTTGTAGGCAGTGTATTATGGGGGTAGGCTAATGGGTGTTTCAGCCAGTGTCTCCTTGCCAGTGTTTGGCACACTCTCTTATTGATGCTGTCCACCTGACGTTTGCCCGGAGGTGATGTCCACCCTCTGCTCATGTTGCCATTTTCCCTGCCATCATGGAGCTTCCCCCTTGAGCCTGTAAGCCAAAGTAAACCTTTTTCCTATAGGCTGCTGTTGTTTGGGTGATTTCTGTCACCAATGCAAACCTGATGGCAACATATATGTGTGGGTGTGTATATATACATATATATGGTACAAATATTTTCACACTTTATTTATAATAGTGAAATGTAACTAATTCTTCATCTACCAGAATCAGAATGTGTATATACATGTATGTGTGTGTGTGTGTGTATATATATATATATACAGTACAAATATTTTTGTGTGTATATACATATATATGCACATACATTATATATATATGTATATATATATATACATATATATATATAGTACAAATATTTTCACACTTTATTTATAATAGTGAAATGTAACTAATTCTTCATCTACCAGAATCAGAATGTGTATATACATGTATGTGTGTGTGTGTATATATATATATATATGGTACAAATATTTTTGTGTGTATATACATATATATGCACATACATTATATATACATGTATATATATACATATACATATATATATATATATATAGTACAAATATTTTCACACTTTATTTATAATAGTGAAATGTAACTAATTCTTCATCTACCAGAATCAATACTAATATGCTCAGCGAAGAAGACAGAAAAGTTTTTCGTAGATCCTAGAACACTAGCAATTCTGTTAGCTGCATACCATACGGCACCCATTAGTTTCTGCTGCAGTTTCCCTGGGTGCTAATGTCCATTGACCTTACATTCGGGGTGCACACCTCTGTTCCAAAGTTAGTGCTGTGAGCTCCTGCCAGCAGAGGAAGTGAAACGGGGGAAAGCACGGAGCAGTATGAGCATCCTGCTGCTTGTCCCTGTAGTCAAGCTCCCTTTGTCTGCACATATAAAATTATTTAGTTTGTTTTTTAATTTTAATTTATTTATTTGAGAGGGAAAGAGGCACACAAAGAGAGAGATAGAGAGATAGGAGGGAGAGAATGGGCATGCCAGGGCTTCCAGCCACTGCAAATGAACTCCAGATGCATGCACCACCTTGTGCATCTAGCTAACATGGGTCTTGGGGAATCTAACCGAGGTCCTTTGACTTTGAAGGCAAGTCCTTTTACCACTAAGCCCTCTCTCCAGCCCTGTAAAATTATTGAATATTTTAAAATTTTACAATATTAAGAAAAATCTGAAAATGCTCTGTCTGTTTGCATATATGTATCTACCAAGTTACTCATGTGTTCAGGCCAGGGGCAGGCACACACACAGCAAGGGGAGGGGGCCTATTAAAGACAAATGTTGAGCCGTACGGCTGCTTTCTTAAGGTTACCAAGGACTGACAAGAGACATAAAGTTGCCTTCAAAATTAAAACCTCCAAGTACATTAAAATATCACATTTACAGGTTCTCTTTTTCTTAGATTTCCTTATTATCCTCTCAGTGGGAAGGGGCCAAAACATTAAATGAGAGACTAATCTTGTTGCTAGGGAACAGAAAAATTACAACAATTTTTAACAGATGAACTTTGCCCTAAAGAAACTGCAATCAATTTGAAAATCTTCAAGAGATTTAATTGTTTGGTCAATTGCATAACAATCAAGATTACTTTAGTGTATAAAATTGGATCAGATCCAGGATTTGGACCACTCAGATCTCATCATCAGAGTACGTAACAAGGAGTGATCTAGCACAGTACCGCCAAATAGAAACCAAATAGGATGGAGGGAAAACATGATGAATATCCTTTTAAAATATTCTAGGGGCCATGAAAAAGAAAGCTTAAAAATAGATAAAACTGAAGCCGGGTGTGGTGGCACACTCCTTTAATCCCAGCACTCAGGAGGCAGAGGTAGGAGGATCTCCGTGAGTTCGAGGCCATCCTGAGACTCCATAGTGAATTCCAGGTCAGCCTGGGCTAGAGTGAAACCCTACCTCGAAAAAACAAAAATAAGAGCCGGGCGTGGTGGAGCACGCCTTTAATCCCAGCCCTTGGGAGACAGAGGTGGGAGGATTGCCCTGAGTTCGAGGCCACCCTGAGGTTACATAGTGAGTTCCAGGTCAGCCTGGGTTAGAGTGAGACCCTACCTTGACAAAACAACAAAAAAAAGTAGGTAAAACTGATTTTAATCCAGTATTTTATTTAACCCAACATATCTAAATTTTCATTTTAATGTGAAGACACATTAATGAGTCTATGCGTCTTGTTTGGACTGTCTTCAAAGTCCGTAAGGATTTCACATGTTTACGGGATTACAGTCTGGCGAGTCGCTCGTTACAGTGCCGGTTCTCCGTAGATCTGCGTGACCTCGGCCAGCACGCTGGTGGCACTGTTCAGGTGTTTCCTCAGCAGTACCAAGTAGCACGCTCGCTTCCACCACGCGCCTTGATGCACAGCCTGTGCTCCCCATTGCCCCATGCTCAGATCCTCAGTGTTTTATAAAGTAGGAAAGTATGGATCCACACTTCCTAACACCAAGGAAAAGAGTGCAGGGCTCATTGTTCTTGAATTCTGTTTTAATTTGCAAATCAGCATTTTTTTTTATTTGTTATGTCTTACTAACTGCATTCAGAAAGGTCCAACATTCAGGGCAAAGGAACCAGAATGGAAACATGAAATTATAGTTCTGAACAGGAAAAGCCACTGGGTGCTGGAGGTCAGCACAGGAGCACGCAGAGCCGAGGCAAGCAGAGGATGTAATTGCTGTGTAAGTGGCTGCTTTAGTCTGGGTAGTGCCATGCTCCTTGCCTTCCTAGACCACCCACAGTGGCATGCTCAGGTTACATAGGGATTTAAAGAGCAGGAATATGTTATGAGATGGCATGATTTGTTAAACTGTCTCAATGCACTACCATGTTTGAGGAGAATGCTTAACCCTTCCATCTGCTCTTATGGTCATGGGGATTTTCTATAGGCCTACTCAGGTGAGGCCACCGAAGCAGGTGCTGTGCATGAGAATGGCGAAAATGTGTCCTTCACACGTTGATAATGTCACCTCTTGGCAAGGGTAACGCTGTCATGTTAGGTCAGCTTGACAAAGCTTTATAGGTGCTGGCCAGTAGTATAAGACTCTGGGACTGGAGACTGGACTTTAATTCAGGTTCTCATCCGTTCTTTTTGCATCCTAAGTCAAATTAGGTGATGCAGAATGGCCCAAATGGATATAATTCTAATTCTTTCTAAAGGCCTGTTTCTAAACCTGCCTACCTTTTACCATAGAGGGAGAGAATCTCTTTATGATCCTGGACAGCAAACACATATTCTCTCTGGCCCTGACAGAGACATATTCTATCTTTTAGAACTGATTGTTATACTGACTTCTTTCAACAGATGCCTATACTCAATGTGTAGAAATGTTCCCAATAGCCTTTTATTAAAACTCCATATTGGCCTTTTATTAGCCACCAAATCCCACCTTCCCTAATGCAGCTAGTATTTATTTTTTGCTTTCTTGGTGGTATTCAATTTCAGACATGGTCAGTTACTTGCAAAGATTGAGATCTAATCATTGAAGACCCACAAAATGCACATGTTCACCATTCCTTTTTCCTGACAGCAAATGATAGCAGAAAGAGACTCCAATGAAATGGCCTTTGAATCTCAAAGATATTTCACAAAATGTCTCTATACCATACAAATCTAGAAACCTTCCCATGTATTGGATATTTACATTATATTTACACATAAATCAAGATACTTGGCCAGGGGTAAAGGCTCATACCTGAAATCACAGCACTTGGGAAGCTAAGACATGAGGTTTGCCATGGGGTTGAGGTCAGCCTGGACTAAAGAATGAGACTGTGTCTTTAAAAGAAATAAATTAATTAAGGAATTGCTAGTAACCTGATAGCACTATAGAGAATCTATGACTTTCTAAACAGCTATTTGGAAGGATTTTATAATTTAGGGTACACTTGTAATGGGGATGTTGGGGTGCAAACTGAGTTCTTGACCTCCAATCCTGAGTTCATGTCTGCTTTTGACCAAAGAATTGGATAAACCAGTTTGAGAAGGATAATTCATAGAATGGTACATTTTATTCAGGACTATACAAGGGTGAGGGAGGGCCCATGGATAAGGGGAAAGTGGCACACCCATGTGGTCCATGAGCCAATGTGGAAATAAGATGGGGTGTCCCCTTATCTTAGCCCAGGACAATGACCTGGAAGTTCAGGTGACATGAACAACCAGCGTAGAGAGCCTGCACACCCAGTAACTATCTATATAGAGTCTTATGGTGGTGGGTTTTGATGAGGAGGTGACAGAGCTGGTTGTCTGAGATTGGGCAGGAGGCTTAATTCCGGCAGAAGGAAGGGCTGCGTGACCTGAGCACCCACTTGTGTTCTAGGCGGCAGACGGAAATCAATTTAAGATGTCTCTTGTGAGCTGTTTCCTATTTGCCTAACCCTTATCTAACAAGCGCCCTCTCAAATGGACAGCATGTCCAGTTTAAGCTCTTAGGAACATATAGGTCAACTAGATGTCATTTTCCAGAATAGAATCAGAAAGAAATCCGGGAACTGTTACCCAACAGAGGACCTGCTTTCAAAACCAAGTAAACTTGGGCTGCACTCTGTGATTGCAGAGAGCTCAGAGGGGTTGAGTTTGGCTCACTTTTCAGCTGACCATAAAGACAGCTTGGGTATCAATTGTCACCAGGGAAAGAGTGCTACCCACTGCGTGACTCATAGCCAGGTTTCTGCAGCTTCTTGTTTTTGAACGGTTTAGTCATCGGATTCTTAACTTTGACGGGAATCTGTTCCCAGAACACAGGCCCATGGCCTGTCTGTGGTAGTTTTGATATTGTTCTGTTTAATTTAAAATGCTAATCCATCCCTTCGAGGCCATTATTTGTAACTGCCATATGAGGTGTATAAAAAGCTTTGGGTGAATATCAGCTGTCAGAACTCTGTCTTGACTTTGCTTCTAGTTAGCTTGGGCGAGTCACCAAAGCAGTCTGGCTTCCCAGTGTGCAGAATGTCAGAGGACTGGGGTGAGGACTCATAACACAGTGACATTTAAGTACTTTCAAATCATGGTAATTCTATTTCATTTAAGACCTGGCCTTGTAAGTTGTGTACTGAGAAGAATACATCTAGCCCCCTCCCAGATTCTGCCGCTATTACTGCGTTATGGAGAAACCTGCTTAGTTTCATATTCAGTAGCACAGTGCTAAGGAAACGTGTGTTGCCATTTGTGGGTGTCAATGACTCCTCAGTGACACTTGGACCACACAACTCATTTCTCTTCTCAAGGGTGACTCAAGCCCTTCGGATTGTCCTTTTGGGCTACATGTCACATGGGGATATAAAGCATGAGACAGATATTGTCAGTTTAACCAGAAGGCAGAGAAAAAAACTGCAATCATTTTCCAGTCCTCTCCTTCTGAATCTTCTCACAGCATCAAAGGGAAACTCAGAGATAGATTTCTTGCCACGCTCACCTTGATAGTGTGGAATGCCTCAGCCAGATGAATAACACACACAGCTGCAAAGGAGGCAGGTTGAAAGAGGCTGGCATTTACAAAGCCGCTTTGCTGAGGGAAAGAGTAAAGGCTTTGAATGCTATGTCCCTTTGAAGAGAGGTCCTGTGTCACCCTATCAGGGCACACAAACTATCTGATGAACAACCACTTGATGAAGGAATTTACTGAAGTTGGGGTAAGGAAGTATCGAGCTGAGGAAGGGGAAAACGCTAGAGGATTTAATTTTAAACCTCTGGAAATGGAAATTAGTGGGGATATCTCTGTTTAGAAAGTGTAATACAATACAAAATTGGGTTTATGTGCATGAAAAGGGGAATGTGTGTCTTAAAGCAATAATTATGCTCATTTCTCTTTGATTTTTAAAAACTTTTCACACCTCAACTTCTAAGAAGAAGTGCTAGATCTATTTTCCTCATTCCGCCCACTAAGTACAACAAAACGCTGCAGGTGTTACGAACACCACAAATACAGGAAGAATCTGAACAGTAGAGAGGGAGCGGCAGTCCAGGGAGGGACCTCGGAACGACTCAGTGAGCAGTTTTGTCGGTTCTCTTCATCGCAGACTTGGGGTGGGAAGACCTCTTGTAATCAGGAGCCACAGACGAGGGTGAAGCAAAGAAAAGGCCCCACCAAAGCGTGTTCTCTCCAGCCAGCACGCCAGGAACAAGGGCGACTAGCAATATGACGGTGTTTTCACAAGAACTGCTCCATGCTTGCCAAACAACACACAGAGACTGTGGGCCCCAAGCTTTATGCCAGTAAATGCAGAGTGGAGAAAGTGGAACCCATGCTTTCCTGACTACAATGACACGTGTGCACAGCCACACCAGGTGGTGTCAGCGCTGACGCTTTCCTGACCCCATGGCCGCTAGCCAGACTCGGTACCCCCAGAGAGCAAACAGCAAGGGCATTCTGCCTCAGCTGAGCCGTGACAAAGGGTTCCACCCATTCTCCAGCTCTAGAAAAACAAAATGTGCACCATCTCCCGTGAGGATGAGGTGGATGGGCGCCACTGGAAAACACCAGATGGAAGGGCTGGACTCTCATGTCCATCTCTCAATAATGAGGCTGAGGCTATCCCCACTTGGCGTAGCCGTGGAGACGGAGTGAGAAATCTGTGCTGCTGGCTCCACCTAGGAGAAGGGTCAACTCCGGAACACAGTCAGAGAATCCAACTAAAACAGAAGAGTTAGGAATTCAAGCCTGGTACTGAAAGTTAGCTCTAGCCCCTGGCTTTCGAGCTCATGGTCAGTAGGAGCTAATCAACTACTGCTGCTTGGTGAAATGGATGTATTGTGCCCACAGCACCTGCTTTCTACATGCCCATGTTTATGTCATGGGTCAGCGCTGTTCTCAGCCGCAGTCAGAGAAGCTTTTCCCAGGGGCTGATGATTAGGAGGGAGACTCAAAGCTCAACAAAGTGCGAAGCAGGGACTGCCATTCGAATGTCCGTTTGCTTAAAGAGACCTGTAAATCACACCTTCCAAGGCTCGTGGGACATGGTGGAAAGAGGGAGGAAAGAGTGGAGGACTGTAGGCCGGGAGGAACTCAGTGCAGCTGTGGTCATCCGCCCAACACTGGACCCTTCAACCTTCTGTCCTGCTGGCTGGAGGAGCCTCGTGCCTAGGGAGCCATGGTCAGTCCATGACTGCTGGGGGAGGGGAGACAGTGCGTAGCCCGAGGCAAGGGGCTCTTGAGTAGCCCTTCACCCATGCTAATGTAGCCTACTAAATTGAACTCATTGGCTCCAGAAAAAATAGATCAAAGTAGAAGTGAGACTAGCTTGGAAGACGGAAGTCTTCAGAAGAAGTGGGCAAAAGGTAAGAGAGGGTCATAGAGAATGAATATTGTCAATATACATTAAAATATGTATAAAATAATCAAAATAAATTTTAAGAATTAACAAAAAGGAAGAGTGTCATAATTTTAAAACTCCACATTTCAGTTAAAGTCCACTCATATCAAGACCTGAATATTCCCAAACTGACTTTTTTAGAATAAATAAGTGTATCCAAAGATGTTTGAATAACCTGATGATGATTGTAAAGAGTCCATAATAAAATGTTTAACAAACAATTATTAAATTGTTGAAATTAGAAATAAAAATTATCAGCAAATACAGAGAAGAAATTTAAAAATGGAAATTCTGGAAGTGAATAATATGGTGAGTGAAATAAGGTGGTTAGTTTGTGGGCTTAATGGTAGAATGGAGAGGCCGAGGAAAGAAACAGTGATGTGAAACACAGTGCCACAAACTACTCAAAATGAGAAAGAGGAGACAGGCTGCAAAGT
The DNA here is from genome assembly GCF_020740685.1 of Jaculus jaculus. Taxonomy (NCBI): domain Eukaryota; kingdom Metazoa; phylum Chordata; class Mammalia; order Rodentia; family Dipodidae; genus Jaculus; species Jaculus jaculus. Next base: position 173,725,161 of record NC_059105.1, on the reverse strand, counting down.
AAGCACACGAAAATGGCCACGTGACATGTGGGCCCTCAGCGAGCCAACGGCAGTGTGCTCTCTCCAAACACCGGGAACAGAGGACAGGGGACTGAGGAACGAGGCATTTTCAGACCTGACAAGGCTCAGGCTGCAAGTCGGAAACACTGAGCAAATACCAGTGATAACGCCAAGGACACCCACCCAAGACACACTGCAATTAAGCTTCTAGACAAGGCAATGAGAATTACGAAAGAAAAAAGAAAAACAACGCCCTGTGTAAAAAGGAAAATCTACTCAGTTCTTAGCATATTTTCCATCAAATGCCTTAGGGGTCAGAGGAAGTGTCACTATTAGCCAAGTGCTGCAAGAAAAGAAATGCCAACCCAGTGAAAAGATTCAACTAAAGGAGAACTTTCTTAGATGGGGGGAAACTGTGGGAATTGTTTTGCTAGCAATCCTACACTAAAACAAAACAAAATAAAAGAGCTAGAGGCAGTTTTCATTAGCATAATGAAAATAATAATTTAAAAAATCTAAGAAATCTGAAAAAGAAAGGGAGACAGGGAAGGAGGGAGGGAACGAAATGAAAACCTGTGGGTGAATAGTACTAGTCTATCTGAGGGTTAGGAAGTTAAGTGTTCTTGGCTGGAGAGATGGCTTAGCAGTTAAGGTGCTTGCCTGCAAAGCCAAAGGACCACTGTTCGACTCCCCAGGACCCACGTTAGCCAGATGCACAAGGGGGCGCACGCGTCTGGAGTTCGTTTGCAGTGGCTGGAGGCTCTGGCACACCCATACTCTCTCTCTCTCTCAAATAAATAAATAAATAAATAAATAATAAATAAATAAATAAATAATATATATATATATATATATATATATATATATATATGTTAAGTGTTTTAAGTGTGGCTGTCTGACTGCTGATAATCTAGAGTCTGACTATTTCCTTCTAATAAGAAAATAAGAATCAGATATAATCTGTCAGACCTGATCCAGGCTACATGCGATACCCCAGCTGACTACTAGTGAGGCGGTCTCTTTTCTCCTCCACACCTACTTACACACACACACACACACACACACACACTCGCGAGCGCGTGCATGCGCGCACAGTGTATTTCTCACTAAGTTGTTGAATACAGTGTCCTATGTGCCTTTATGATGAACATAACCGGGAGAAATGGGCAAGGTCATACATCAGAGTAGGCGAGCAGAGACTAGCTGTGGTTTGGCGCCTGGCCTCACTGAGGCTCTAACATTGTTCCTTCTGACAGCACAAAGGGCTTTACTTTTGAGTTTGCATCTGTGACATTTGCAGCCCTCTCTGGGAGGAGGCATTTTAACTTCCTGGGCAGCTGTGTGTAAGAGATTTCCTGCTTGCCAATCCTACCCCAGTAGAAAAGGATGCAGGTAGGTTCTTCTTAAAATAGCTGCAAGGTGCCAAAATGAGTACATCTAGGGAGGGCACCAGCCATGTTTCCTACAGTTCAGAGAAGCGAGGGAAGTCAAGTGAGGCACACTGGTCAGAAAAAGCAGCCCAGTGTCACAGAGCCAAGATTGGGCTAAATGTGAGAAACGGCTGCTTACCACATCGGATGAAAGGGCAGTATGTCAACCAAGGGGACTGCAAGAGGACAGCAGGCAAAAATTAAGAAGATTAAAACTGCAATGTTCAGAGGTAGTTTAAGCTTATAGTATATCTTCTACTTGTAATTTAGATTTTTTTCTTTTAGATATGTCATATACATTTACATGCACTCAAAATTCAAAATGAACAAGAGATATATACTAATGACCTCCCTCTCACACTTACTCATCTGTCATCCAGTCTCTCTTTTTTAAAATTTATTTGTAAGAGGGCTGGAAAGATGTTCAGCGGTTAAGGCACATGCCTGTGCAGCCTAAGGACCCAGGTTTGATTCTCCAGGTCCTACATAATACAGATGCACATGGCAAATGTGTCTGGAGTTTTTTTTGCAGTGGCTGGAGGCCCTGGGGCACCCATTCTCAATCTCTCTCACTCTCTGTCTCTCTCTCTCTCTCTCTCTCTCCATCTCCCTGTCTCTAATAAAGAAAAAAGAAAAATTTATTTCTAAGTATGTGTGTGTGTGTGTGTGTGTGTGAGAGAGAGAGAGAGAGAGAGAGTGAGAGAGAGAGAGACAGACAGACAGACTTTATGTGTCTTAAGACAAACAGGTGTTGAAATCTAGACAAGAAAAAAAATCACCCCTATGTCATCAATTAGAGGCCACCATTTTTTAACCTTTCATGTTACACCATAGAAAAGTGAATGATCTTGGAGTGTGATAAATATTCTTCTTAAGGCCTTATCCACATCATCAAAATAATGAGTAATGTCAGGAAGATTTTCAGCTTTTTTTTCTCTGGCTTCTCAGCTGGCACTTGAAAGACAAATGAGTGGTGATTGAAATCCAACACCGGCTTCCTTCCTGTAAATGCCTGTGTCTATCATGGGTGTCTTTTTCCTTGAATGCTGAGCAGTAAATAAAAGTACCTGCTACGGCAGAGCACGTAAAGAGGACCCTACTCCGTCAGGATGTCTGTCTCTAAGGAAGATGCGCTTATTTGGTCTGGCTGTGCGAAAGGAATTATTTATAAAGAGCTAATGGAGAAAGGCAGACAGTAATCAAATTTATGAAGTTAAGACCCCGATGCGGAAAAGAACCCTGACAAGTACATTCTAGAAAGGCCAACAACGAGAATCAAGGTCTGGAGTGGAGAACACTGGCAAGACCCACCCAACCTCTGTTTAGACAAACGCACACACACATACACACATACACACACACACACACACACAAATTCAAAATGTATTCAGCAGTCTTAACTGCTTAACTTGCCCTGGTGATCATCCACCTACCACCCCTCTAGTCTCCCTTCTGTAGCTCTGTAGATGTTTCATGAGGGAGTTTGCATTTATTGTTGCACGGAGAAAATTAGAAGGTAATAGCTTGGTGTTCAGGCGTGGCACTTGGATAAAAGTTGCTGGATAGGTATTAATTCATATTTGATAATACTAAGTAAATATGATTACGTTGAAGAAAAATCAGCAGCAGAACTTTCAGAAGTGCTGTCATTGTCACAGCGCCAGATGTTGAAACAATACCACAGACCAAGTAGCATACACAGGATTTCCTTCTCATGGTTCTAGAAATTGTGAAGGGGGAAAAAAAAATTAAAGTGCTAACAGATGACGTTTGGTAAAGCTTCATTTCCTAATGTGGTGTGTGTGTGTGTGTGTGTGTGTGTGTGTGTGTGTGTGTGTGTGTGTAAAACAGAGAAAGGGAAAGACAGACAAGGAGAAAAGGGAGGAAGCATTGGACAAGTTAAACTCTGCCTTCTATTAAGACAAGAGTACAGTCTGGCCACAGTAGCTCCGCATTCATGACCTAATTGTTGTCCAAACATCCCTCTTTAATGACGATCACAGTGGAATTTAGGAACCCAGTATTCGAAGATTGAGGAGACAGAAATATTCAGACCACAGCGACCACAGTGCCTGGTTATCAGTATCACATCCTCAGAATACAATGGGAAGACTTCTTCTAGCTAGAGGAACTCATGCAGTTATGTCTTAAAGCAGAAGATTCGTGAAAGCATTCCTTCTGATTCCATAAGCTGGTTAATTTTTTTCCTGTGAGCCTTTCAACTTCTCAGTTGCAAATTCTGTGAATGAGCTGATGGGGCTAAATGCAACTGTAGCGTGCAATTTGTCTCTGTCATAACCTATGGCATTGAAAACAACTTTCTTTGTATTTATTTCTAAACTAGTTGTCATGTGATTCTGACTACCGTCCAAGGCTTGTCCTTGTAAGGGCGATGTCTGTGTGGCAGTTTTCCTAAAGAGGATCCCTCTTTGCATCATCTTTACAGTTCAGAGGATTATAATGGCAAGTGATTGACAGAAGAGAAATAGAGTATACAAAATGTTCATTTCACAAATATAACTGTTGCTAGGGTCCTGAGCTAGGCTGTGAGTAAGGGTAAAAAAGAAGAATTGAAGAAAAGAAAACCTGACACATTTTGGAAATGAACTGCCTTCAAGGGTTGTAGGTAAGACATGAGGAGACAGAAGATTCAGAGATGGTTAAGGACTTAAATGTAGTGGGGGAAATGGAATGGTACCAGCTGGTTGGCTGCTCAAACCAATGAGAACATGGAAGGATGAGCAAAAGATGCCAACAGATATGACTGTTGTGACATGCAATCCACAACCCCTGGGGAGACTGGATTTCACAGTTATCCTGAAGATGTTTATGGAGAGAAGATTTCAAAGCACTACCCTCTTATTCCTAATAAAATACCTGCCATTTTCTCCATTTTATATATGACCACAATGGCAACGAGAGGAGATAATCCACTAGATTTTCTCTAGCTCCTTTTAATCAAAAATCAAACCCAGGACTGGTAATCAAATATGGCTTTTCTCATGATTCTGTGGAGATAAATATATATATATATATATATATATATATATATATATATATATATATATATATATATGCATTTAAGATGCTGAAAATTTTTTAAATAATATCTTGAAAAGTATGGAAACTATACAAAATGCAAATTTTAGTGCTTATAATTAAAGTTTTAATGGAATGCACCCATGCATATCTGCTTACACTGGTGCTTTTGTACTTCAGAATCAGAGGTTAGTAATTACAAGAGATTGCAGGACCACAAGGTCTGCATTATGATGTGATTTTCCATCTATCTCACTGACTCACTCAATAAACAAATGTGACATGGTACAGAGACAAATGCAAAGCAAACTTAAGCATTAGTCGAACCATGCAAATGAGACAGTCTGAAAATCAACCCTCACTTGTCCATTCCCAGCAAGAGGACTGAAATGAAGGATATTACACTGCTTCTTGACTTTTACTTCAGCCTGCCACGGTTAGAGGATGGACTAAATTAGAGGGAAATGTGCAGTGAGTCCAGTTTATCCCCCTTTCTTATATGTCTGCAATATATGTCAGTAACAAGAAACAGAAATTCTAAAGAATCTGATATTTCTCATGTCCTTAAAATATTTATCATTATTTTTATTTCTAACTCATTGAGCAAGTTGGTGGAGTAGTTATCTGGTCTTTTTGGGTATGAGAAACTTGTTCATGGGAATAAATTGATAGAATTTTCTAATTAAGTGCTTTGAATAAGTTAGGTATATTAAATACCTAAGGTAATTACTTGCATTTTTATCTAAAATATGAAGGAATGGATGGGAGGTAAATATTTGAAACTCTTGAGAATATGCAAATATTTTCAGTTCATATTTATGGTTGATTTGTCAATTAGAAAAGTTTAAACCTTTATTTTTATTTCAGAGATGCAGGTTTCTGTATTCATTGTCTGTCCTCTTCCAGAAGCTTGAGAGCTCCAAAGTCATTCTGTCATCTCATCCTTTATATGAGACCCATTTCATATTTCTGAAAAGCTATAGTCTTCTGTTTAATCTTCAAATCTGAATTTTCACTCTAAATTGCTCTAGAGTAGATCTGTTGTTTCATACAATAGGTACTTAAGTAAATACTTTCAATTTTGAAATTCCTGTCTTGTAGTTCTGAGAAACGGTAGTCATTATTTAATAATCCCTGGCACTCTGTTTTCTCTGCCTCCTCCCTTTGCTAATTTTTTTTTTATTTGTTCCATTTGGGCTGATTCATTGTTGTTATATACAACTCTCATCTTTTTGTTACATTTTCTCTTTTCTGAAAATTTTCCTTGGTTTTTATTTTTAAGTGGTATTTAATTTTTGATGTATTTCAAATATTCCTTGATCTTTTCAAATAACATGAACATATACGCACAGTTCTATTCTGGTATCCTGAATGCAGTGACTGTACTTGTCTGGGATTATGAAACAATGCCTGTTTAACTTTTATCTACTGACATAGTCCATTTCTTCTTTTTGTGTGTTTTTATAGCTCTATATTTTGGTTCTGTTATTTTTATCACAAGCTTTAATGAGGTATCTACTGATACTTTGTTCACTCTTCACGTTTTAAGTGAGGCTTCAAAACTGGTTGGAAGTTAGAGATTTCACTCTACATGAATCTGTCATCTTTTGTTGGAATTGCTCTACTGACAGTATATTTTCTTTTGATCTCAGATCACCTAGTGAAAAATGATTTTGCCTGAAGTTGTGAGCCTGGCTCCCAGCATCTGGAAACTGAATGGAGAGAATATTATGATTCATTTCAGTTTGGCATATGAACTCCTTATTTAGATCAGATACCCATCCTGTCACATGACTACTTTGATAAGTAAAAGCTTCCATCATCCTCTCTCCAGAGAATGACACCCAGGACTCTCCTGATGTGTTGAGATGGATCTATATGTCAAACAGCTCCCCAACAGCTCTCATCTTTAGATATTTAGGTTGTTATAATTTCTTAACAGAATGATTATGAACTAAAAGAAAACATTATTCACTCGATGAGGACACAAGAGTTTGAAGTGTGCTTACATAGAGCAGTTACAGATAACTGGGTCCCAAAAAGGGTAAAGCAGGTCATCTCTTGAGCCTGTTGTTGCGGTCTGCACTTCGCTAGGTAGCGGTCAGAGAAGAATCTAGCTTCTCCTTATCTCTTTCTGCATACAGGAGTTCCCTACATCTGTTTTTCCTTAAATTCAACTAGAATCACTCCCGGAAAAGGACTTTTCCTTCTTAGAATTATGACTCCTGAGGAATAAACCTAAAGCTGCTATTGTGGCTGGTAGTCTCAGCCTCCACTCACAAGCTATAAAAAAAAAAAAAAATTGGCATCGAGGTGGGCCTTGCTGTGTTCTTGCCTTCTCGTGGGCAGGAACTCCCAGTACTCTGCTGTTTCTTCCTCTTGATCTACAAATAAACAATCTCTAAACTTTAACCTCTGGAACGCAGACTTCAATTCTTTGAATTCATAAAACTAGAATCTGGAAACACCAAAAAATTCGTATATCATATTCATATTCTGATTGCCTAGTAACTAGGTAGGCACTTGGTACTCAAAGGTTTGTGTATATAAACACTTGGTATTATTAGTTTATCATATTACTGTGTTAGCCAGAAACCCCAATCACTATAGGACTATATTAAACGAAGTAGGGCTAGAAAAATGGCTTAGTGGTTAAGGAACTTGCCTGTGAAGCCAAAAGACACAGGTTCAATCCCCCAGGACCCACATAAGCCAGATCACAAGGTGGTACGTACATCCGGTGTTCATTTGCAGGAGCTGGATGTCTGGGTTACACTTGTTTCCTCTCTCTCTCTCTTTCTCTTTCCCTCTCTCTCTCTCTCTCTCTCTTTACCGCAAACAAATAAAATAAAGTTTTAAAAAACAGATATTCAATAAATATATCAAATTTTAGAAAGGAGCAAACAAAGTCAAGTGAAGAAGTAAAGTCATATTTTATATGTAACTTAACTATGAATAGTGTTTATATATACATAATAGTGTACCCTGAATATTTATAATAAAAAATATTTAGTAATTATAGAAGGAAGACATAGGACTATGAAACATACAGGTTGATCTCTGACTTTTACCAGAGATTTAAAAGAAAAAAAAGAGCGGTGTTAGTTATAGTTCTTCTTGGGTTTGAACAAATTCATGCAAAGAAACAATGTAAGGGAGGAATCATTTATTTTCACCCATAGTCTGCTGAAGGGATACAGTCCACTATGGTGGGCCAGGGGTAGGAAATCCAGGGCAGTGGTAGCACTGGTGGCTTGATCACACCTCAGCAAACCAAGGCGCAAAGATGGCAGAGGCAAAAGCAAGGCTTGTTCACAACAGTCCATATCCCCCACCTAGCATCTGATCTTCTCCAGCTAAACTGGAACTCACCAAGGTCCCAAAAACTTCTACATCAGCGTCACCACCAGAGGATCAAGTAGCCATACATATGAGCTGTGGGAAGTATTTTATATCCAAACTGAAGTAAGATCTGCACCTTTATCCTGTCATGTAGAGTCCAGAGATGCCATCCAGAAGGGCACAATTAAGGAATAGCAGTATGATTATCCTTGCTCTCTATAATTATTAATGTTACCAATATTTATACTAGTGGAAGGAAAAAATACAGTATTAAGTAGAGCAACTGAAGTTGCTTTAGGAAAAATAGATATGGAGGGAAAGGTAGGATATTGTTCTTCATAAAACATGCACAGCTATTTGACTCAAGATGTGGACAGAAATAACTTATATAATCATAAAAATAAAGTTTGAGAGACACACTCAATGTGTGATTTTTTAAAATATTTTGTTTTTATTTATTTGACAGAGAAACAGTGAGAGAGAGAATGGGAGTCTCACAGCCTCCAGCCACAGCAGATGAATTCCAGACACATGCACCACCTTGTGCACATGGCTAACATGGGTCCTAGGGAATTGAACCTGGGTCCTTTGGCTTTGCAGGCAAATGCCTTAACTCCTAAGCCATCCCTCCATTGGGCTCAATGTTTGAACTTTTATCAATTAGATATTGACTCACTTTTGCAGAGAGTAGCCATGATAATTTTTATGGAAATATCACTAGATATATTCTTAAATTATAGTCATATAATTAATCCTTGTATAATTAGACCATTAATTAAAATATTTTAGTTTTGCACTCTTATGAGTTATCCTTACTAAAATACTTTGGGTTACATGCACTCATTCACCTAAAACTTTCTGATTGCCTAGTAACTAGGTAGGCACTTGGTACCCAAAGGTTTGTGTATATAAACACTTGGTATACACAGGTTTGTCTGCATGAACACTTGGTATCCACAGGCTCATGTGCGTGAACACTTGGTATCCACAGGTTCGTGTGCATGAACACTGAGCATCCACAGGTTCCTGTGCATGAACACTCGGTATCCACAGGCTCATGTGCATAAACACTCGGCATCCACAGGTCTGTGTGCATGAACACTCAGTATTCAGCTGCTTGAGCTATTTGAGGTTGTGCAACACTTACTATGTAAAGCCTTTTTGGAGAAATTGTTTCACTAGTGCATTGGCCAAGAGGTGTTAGACCCCAGGTCTACTTTATGTGCAATCTCTGTTTCTGAACTATGGTGACAACATGAGCAGTTATCTCCTGCTTCTCTAAACATGACATCCCCTCCAGGATGAACTGAATCCCTTAGACTTGTAATGCACAAGAAACTCTTCCTCCCTCAAGCACCTTCATAGGAGGATCTGATCATGAGTAACGAATACATTAAGTATATAACCACAGAGTATTTTATTAAAATAAAATTTCTTTGAAATTACAGAACTATACAATACTCTAAGTCATCTGGAAAGACTTCAATGCACAAGAAGAAAACAAAAAAATGTCCTGTCCATGCACTCACAGCCAAGGGAAGCACCAGCATTAAAACCCCAGTCTTTCTCATTTAGCAATGCCAACACTTGCTCGTCAATGCAGACTAACCTGTAGGGATTGTGTGCCATGCGATGCTGTGCACAGGAGCATGTTCCCGTGCTCGTCCATGCAGATGCATGCTGACTAACGTGTAGGGATTGTGTGCCATGCGATGCTGTGCACAGGAGCCTGACCAGAGCAGCAGAATTTAAGTAGAATTCTATGAGCTAGTTGCCTGTTGAACTTAGTTGGATACACATCACTAGTAATAAAAAGGTGATGAACTAATGAGATGTGACCAAGTAGAGAAAAGGTGGTTCCAACCTGATTAAAAAAAATTACTCCCAATCCAACTCTTTTTATTAATTTATTTATGTATTTATTTGAGAGTGACAGACAGAGAGGAAGAGGCAGATAGAGAGAGAAGGAGAATGGGTGCACCAGGACCCCCAGCCACTGCAAACAAACTCCAGACATGTTCACCCCCTTGTGCATTTGGCTAACATGGGTCCTGGGGAATTGAGCCACGAACCAGGGTCCTTAGGCTTCATAGACAAGAACTTAATCATTAATCCAACTCTCCAGCCCCCAATTCAATTCTTCACTGCCTTGTCCTTTCCAAGGCTGGCATATTAATTTGTTTGTATAGAACATAAGAGAACAAAGGGAGGTTTGCACAGTAGAAATAGTACGTGGTGATGTGTAACTGCTCCTCCCAAGTTGAAAGCAACATTTTCTCCTGGAAGGAGGGAGCTTCATAAGACTGGGGGAGAAAGCAAAGCTCACTGAGCTCAGGGAGGAAATTTAAAAGTCTCAGGAAGCTCTGGAATACTACAAGATTTCCAACGTCCAGCATCCCTCTGCAAGACTATATGAGTAGCAACAACTGCTGGGTCTGTAGAGAGTCTCTTTTCTGCCAATCCGCTTGCAAGTTGGGCAGGGTGCTTCATGCAGCTCTGGTGAGGTGTTCCCCACACTGGGCTGAGCTTTTGCGTGAGGCAGCTAGCTGATTTTGAGCTGCCATTACTCTTCCAAGTAACTTCTCACCATGTTTCTGTGAGTAACCCCAATAAACTCACTAACTCAGTAGTTCACTAAACTAGACTTGAGTGGAACTGTTTCTTTGGCCTCTTTTTATTGTCCTGTCAGGGGAACATGTCACCTCTGAGTAAAAAAAGAAAAAAAGAGCCAGACGTGGTGGCGCACGCCTTTAATCCCAGCACTCGGGAGGCAGAGGTAGGAGGATCGCTGTGAGTTCAAGGCCACACTGAGACTACAGAGTTAATTCCAGGTCAGCCTGGACCAGAGTGAGACCCTACCTCAAAAAAACAAAAAAAAAAAAAAAAAAAAAAAAAGAAAAAGAAAAAGAAAAAAAGAAACAGTGCATAATAACTATGTTTGTTGAGTCATATTTCTCCCAAAGTGTCCTTTTTTTGCGTAGAATCTTTATAATAAGCAACAGAAACTGCAAGGGGGCGCACACGTCTGGAGTTCGTTTGCAGTGGCCGGAAGCCCTGGCGCGCCCACTCTCTCTCTCTCGCCCTCTATCTGTCTCTCTCTGTGTCTGTCGCTCTCAAATAAATAAATTAAAAAAAAAAAAAAAAGCAACAGAAACTGATACAGGGTGGCTTCAGTTTTACTGGAATGACAGTAAAACAGTAGGAAACACTAAGGCCTAAATCTAAACTTCTAAATTCCTAAAACTGAATTTACTCATTGCTTTCCTGAAGAAGCATGCCTGGTAGTCTTAAAAACAACCGGTTTATGATGACGTTTTCTCGTATGAATGTGTGTGTATTTATGTGTGGGAAGGTGAGTGTGTGTGCGGTAAGGATGTGTGGGGGAACAAGTATGTGGAGGCCAGAGGACAAAACACTGTCCACCTTTTATGTAACCGGGTCTCTCATCAGCCTGGAGCTTACAGTTAGGTGAGACTGTCTCTATTTTGATGACTTCATTCAGCCATGAAGATCCATCCATTTCCACTTCCCATGGGCTAGGACTACAAGCGTGCGATCATGTACAACATTTTTGTACATAGGTTGTGGGGTTCAAACACAGGACCTCATGCTGGTAAGACAAGCCCTTTACTGACAGCAGTCTCCCCAGCCAGCATCTTGTTGACAAGATAATAGTGAAAATTTTATTATCTCAACATATCCACACCCACTTACTTTCTTTATACATAGAATATGGAGTATATCTGTATAGATTCCTCAAGGGAGAACAAATGGGTCATTTGCATTTGGTCTACATGGTGTGTACTGAAGATTTCTTTGTGATAGTTCTGTGTGTGTGTGTGTGTGTGTGTGTGTGTGTGTGTGTGTGTGCGCGCGCGCACGCACGTGTGTGTGTTTACTGATGGAGGTATAGAAAAGACAAATGGCTTGTGAATTCTTTATATTAACTTCCTAGTTATAATTCTGGCCTCTCTTAAAATGCTACCATTTAAACTCAACTCAATCCCCCAGACATGCTAATCTTTTACAGTATTTTTTATTTGTTTGTTTCTTAGTTCATCAAAAAAAAAAAAAAAAAAAAAAAAAAAAAAAACACGTTGGCGTGATAAGTCACCTCCTGACTCAGGAAAGCCATGTCATGACCAGGACAATTTGTTGGGCTTCAACGTCCAGGCAAGACAGGAAGATGTGACCCAGACAGAGCAGAGGAAAGGGGGAAAGCAAGAGCAAAGAAGACTTCACTTTCAACGTTTCCACACCCAGGACTTGTTTATCATTGTCTTTTAGCAGTTAATATGACTTTTCTGTGCTCTTAAGATTCCGCCAGGATTTTACTGAAACAGCAAAATTGTCTCTCCAACAACTAAGTGTCAAAAAGCTGAGGAAAGTGTTTAGTAATTATGAACCGAGTCAGAAAAAAATTTAGAAACTGATAATGAGGTGAAAAGAAATAAATTCAAATGAGCTCTAAAACCAGAGGAGGGACTTTTAAAGAAAATCTTGGAGTAAACAAAGGCCTATGCAAGTCATTTGGGAAACCTGTAAAGAGAGAGTGAGGCTTCATATTTTATAAAAGCAGTTGATTGTAGCCAGTCTCATCAAGTTCAGGAATACTGTTTGAAGTGACAATGCAAAATTGCTGGCTTGAAATTATGATGCACTGGTTGCTCACATCTCATTTCTCTGTACTGCAAATGAGGCTGTCTGCGCCTCTGTGGTGGGCAAAATCTGTGCATCTGAGGCTGCTTACAGAGTCAGAGATGCTCCAATATGACCTCAGCTTGACTTTGGTGTGATAATCATTTCTCTTGGTGTTTTCCTTTTATGTGTGTGTTTATGTGTAGTTATATGTGTGTGGAAGCTGGAGTTTGGCATTGGGTGTCTTCCTCGATTGGTGCTCACCTCATGTACTGAGACAGGGGACCCTCACTTGACCCTGGAGCTCATCACTTTGGCGACTCTGTCTAGCCAGCTTGACCCAGACATGACCTGTCTCTGCCTCCTGTGTGCTGGGCTTACAGCTGGGCTGCCATGCCCGCCTTACACGTACATTGCTTATACTGTGAGTGCACTGGAAACAGAAGAAAACTTTCTACAGTGAAATAGGAATGATTAGAGAGTAGAGGGAAAGTCATTAAATCGACAATTCCCAGAGTGGTAAATAAGCAAATTGGAAAAAAAAAAAAAAAAGTAGCAATAGAATTCAGGTCTGTGCTTGAGTCATAGCAAGTGCTTTCCTGACAGTCATTCCCAAGCCCAAAGTTGTTCCATACGTACTTAAAAATATATTCTGTTTTAGGACATTTTTAAAGTGTTTTGTGCATTGTTTTTGAGCATTTCTTTACGACTTCTTTGTGATTTCTGAAGTTATTTCTTCCACTTTTAAATTGTAAGGAGATAAATTCCTTGCTTATTCTTTTACATAGCACCTGCTATGTTAGGGTCTGTCTGGGCTGAGTGCGCCCAGGGTTCACAAGTTACAGTCAAACCTCCTACTGAGAGGGCTGAAGCTTTGCCTGGCTACACTTTTTAGACCCGGGGCCTTTGGAGGCTGACGGCATCTACATGAAGTCACTAGAGTACAGCACTGAGGATTGAATCCTGGTGACCTTTTCACACACGGAGGATTCAGCAGAAGCGCCCATGGGTTCCCTGTTCCTTGTCATGTGATACCTTGCACTGGACTTGACTGTCAAGGAAGTAACCCCTAGATGCAGCCCTTTGACTTTGGGTCTCCATTACCATGAATCAAAATAAATTCACTTTCTTTATAAAGTCACCCAGACTCTGGTGTTTTGTTATGATAAGAAAAGGTAGAGTGGGGCTGAGGAGATGACTCAGTCAAGATCTTGCTGTGCAAATATGAGGACCTGAGTTCAGATCCCCATCACCCATGAATGCCAACATGGCCCAGCAGACTGCCTGAAATACTTGCTCAAGGGCAGAAACAAGGGATCGCTCACACAAGCTGGCTATCTAGACTCACCTAACGCACAAGGTATGGGTTTAAGTGAGGGACTCCACCTCAGTACATACAGCAGAGATCGGCCCCAGACACAGCAGCGACCTGCGGGAGCACCCCACACGTGTGCACTCACACACCTGCGCACACGTGCACTCACACACACTTACGAGCAGACACGGCACCCACACGTGTGCACTCACACACCTGCGCACACGTGCACTCACACACACTTACGAGCAGACACGGCACCCACACGTGTGCACTCACACACCTGCACACACGTGCACTCACACACACTTACGAGCAGACACGGCACCCACACGTGTGCACTCACACACCTGCACACACGTGCACTCACACACACTTACGAGCAGACACGGCACCCACACGTGTGCACTCACACACCTGCGCACACGTGCACTCACACACACTTACGAGCAGACACGGCACCCACACGTGTGCACTCACACACCTGCGCACACGTGCACTCACACACACTTACGAGCAGACACGGCACCCCACACGTGTGCACTCACACACCTGCGCACACGTGCACTCACACACACTTAGGAGCAGACACGGCACCCCACACGTGTGCACTCACACACCTGCGCACACGTGCACTCACACACACTTAGGAGCAGACACGGCACCCCACACGTGTGCACTCACACACCTGCGCACACGTGCACTCACACACACTTAGGAGCAGACACGGCACCCCACACGTGTGCACTCACACACCTGCGCACACGTGCACTCACACACACTTAGGAGCAGACACGGCACCCCACACGTGTGCACTCACACACCTGCGCACACGTGCACTCACACACACTTACGAGCAGACACGGCACCCCACACGTGTGCACTCACACACCTGCGCACACGTGCACTCACACACACTTATGAGCAGACACGGCACCCCACACGTGTGCACTCACACACCTGCGCACACGTGCACTCACACACACTTACGAGCAGACACGGCACCCACACGTGTGCACTCACACACCTGCGCACACGTGCACTCACACACACTTACGAGCAGACACGGCACCCCACACGTGTGCACTCACACACCTGCGCACACGTGCACTCACACACACTTACGAGCAGACACGGCACCCACACGTGTGCACTCACACACCTGCGCACACGTGCACTCACACACACATACGAGTAGACACGTGCACCCCACACGTGTACACTTACACATGGGGCACACTCATGCACTCACACACATGCACACACACACTCACATACACATACGAGTAGACACGTGCACCCCACACGTGTGCAGTCACACACATGCACACACGGGGCACACACATGCACTCACATACACTTACAAGTAGATATAACATACTTTATTGTTAATTCCAAGACAGGGTATTGGGAACACAATAGAGGCATATTGTGAGGATCTGACTGGACTTCCACTGCCAAGGAGTTTCTTCACATACATGAGAACTCACTGAGGAGTCGTGTCCTTGTTGCTAGCACCTTGTTATGGTTCCAGACATGCACATATCTATGTATATGTAAGTATGTATATGTATATATATGCTTAGTATCACCTTAAATGTAAGGTATTACCTCTATTTAAAAATGCAAAAGAAATTCAGACACACTATAGGTTAAAGTAAACAAGGACTGATAACAAAGCAAAGTAGTCATTCTATGTAATAGTATAAATGGATGTAAGCTTTAGTATCAGAGATAAAACAAATATTTTTCTTGAACTTCAATATTACTTGCTTTGTGGGCTTATGAAAAAAATATGGATAAAAGACTGGTAAGTTAAAATAGTGAAAATATACATAGGTTAACGGGAAGCGAGGGGTTGGTTTGGAGAGAAGAATTTTCAGACAAGAATGTTAATTAACAATCAATGGGCTTGGTTTCTTCACTTCATCCTAGGACATCTAAACTAATGATTCTGGGGGAAGAAAAAAAAAGCCTCTAGAAACTGGGAAGGGCCAAGGAAAGCCCTATTGTCATGATTGTACAAAGAAGGAAGACAGGAGTCATTGGTAACAACGGTGGAGCCAAGCAGCTGGCAAAGAAGGCGAACTGAAAGTGGTCCTGCCCTCGCCCTCGCCCGCGCCCGCGCCCGCGCCCTCGACCTCACCCTCCCACCTACCACACTGAGTTTCTGTGAAAGCATTTCAAGAGTAGGTTTGCTTTTGACACTGTAAACCCACGCACTGTGGGGGTGGGGGGGAAGACAACAACAATTTGCTTTAATGAGATTCATTCCCTTTTCTCTAACCATGATTGAAGCAATGGGAGAAATTGCCTGAACTCTACAATGAGAGGAGCTAAGAACTCTGGAGTCTACTCATGATTGTCCTGTACTACACACTGTGGCCTTGGGCTGTTTACTCAGTCCATCTGCAAGAGTGAGGATAAATGTGGTTGTTACGGGATGAACATCTCCATTGAGGAACAGTGACAAAGAATACTTAAAAATAAAATGCCGGATAATTTTATATTTAAACAGTTCGTGTGCTGTTGCATCATAGTCCAGCAATCAGTAAGGTTGCAAAAGAATTAATAAGTCTCATATGTACCAAACACGATGGGCTACCCCACCTTATGAGGGAGTTTCTGATTTATAATCATGAGCTTCTGGCCAATGAAAACAAGTGAATAATTGAAAAATAAATGATGTAATTGCCCGATATGTCATACATAGCTCTCATTTTTAGCCTGAGGGGAAAATGAGATTTTAAACTTTTGCATAACAATGGTCTTTTTCACCTTTAATGATCTACAGATAGATCAGGCAATGAAAACAGGACCACTTGATTTCAAAACAACCCTAGCTCAATTACCAAGGGTGCTGGCCTCCCCTGAGGACCCATCAAGGTCTCCATTTTACTGAAGTACACGTAGGAAGAAAGCGCTCCCATTCAGACTACAGAGATTCGCACAGAATGTTACAGCGTTACCCGTTAGTGTCTTAGATGCCAGACCAACATCTGACTCCAAGTACTCTTTGTAGTGGAAGACACTTAACTTTCTGGGTCTCATTTTTGAAAAATGTATAATTAAAAGTTGGAAGACAGCATTCACTGAGTAGCATATTTTCCCTTGAAAGTTAATATATATCAATATCTGAGTCTCTGGTATGACAGACAATAGTCTGCTTGGTCTTCCTATCACATTATTTCATTATGAATCTCAGAAATCATGGAAGGGGTTGTGATTCTGCTTTTTGTGAAGTAGTCAGCTAGCAAGTCTACAGCTGTCTTATTTTTTTTCTCATGCAGGAATTTTATTAGGTTTCTACTTCTTACAGAAGCAAATTATGACAAATCCAATGGTTTAAAACAACGTATCTCACGTCCTTACAGTTGAGATGGTCAGAGGTCTCAGCTGGCCTCACTGAGCCAAGGTTAACACTGAGTCTTCTACCAGGACACCTACCGCTGGTCTGGCAGAGAGTGAATCTAATCCACTATATGAAAGCACTTAGCAGTCCAAAGATTTCTACAATTCTTCTATTCTTTGAGGCACTTAATAGTGGTCTTATAAATAGAGACTACTGATACAACCAGATACAACACATTCTGATGTGTCTAAGGCAATTGTTAGTAAAACTCCCCAAAATACATGCTGCTTACTGGCAACAACAGGAGAGAAGAAGAAATGAGGAGAACAGCTTGAGGTGTGTCTGGGAGTGAACACAGGGACCTTTCTTAAGGTCCAGCCTCAGGCCATTCTGAGACATACTATGGCTTACGTTTCCACTATGAGAAATAAAAAGCACTTCCTTTCATTTGTAGTCCACATTTCCACTAAGGGCTTCATTGTACCTGTGGACACAGGTCCTGAGACCTCGCCTAGAGACTAAGAAGGAGACCATGGGCAGGCGGGCCGGTATGAGACAACCAGACACCACCCACAAAGCATTTCTGCAGGCCAGTGATCTTAAAACCAATATACATTTCTTGAATTTAAATGTAATGTGTAGGTTTACAACTGTGAACTAAAAGATTTCACATGGTTTCTTATATAGCAGCCTTTCCTGTCCACTGGTGCAAATAAACTACGCATACCCAAAGGGCAACGGACAGGAGTTCAATGTTTTCGCGGCCCTTCCATCACAGCGGAGTTCTATTTGCCAGAGGAGGTAAACAACCCCCTCATCTTCCTTCCTTGAAACCTAACAAACCACCTAGCACTATCTCACACCATACTGCTGGTCTGGTCCCTGCTAAGTTCTGTCAAACACTGCTTGCTGCAGGAAAATATATATAAATTGATATATATATATATATATATATATATATATATATATATAAATACGTTAAAATAAAAGATTTTACAAGGTTGATATATATATATATATAT
Source organism: Jaculus jaculus (assembly GCF_020740685.1). Taxonomy (NCBI): domain Eukaryota; kingdom Metazoa; phylum Chordata; class Mammalia; order Rodentia; family Dipodidae; genus Jaculus; species Jaculus jaculus. Next base: position 173,707,023 of record NC_059105.1, on the reverse strand, counting down.
ATATATATATATATATATATATATCTCAACCTTGTAAAATCTTTTATTTTAACGTATTTTTTGTTTTATGTTTATTTATTTATTTGAAAGTGACAGACATAGAAAGAGGCCGAGAGAGAGAGACAGAGACAGAGAATGGGTGCTCCAGGCCCTCCAGCCACTGCAAGTGAACTCCAGACACGTGCACCCCCTTGTGCATCTGGCTAACATGGGTCCGGGAAAATGGAGCCTCGAACTGGGGTCCTTAGGCTTCATAGGCACTTAACCCCTAAGCCATCTCTCCAGCCCATTTTAATGTATTTTTATTTATTTATTTGAGAGAGAGAGAGAGAGAAAGGGGCAGATACAGAGAAAGAGAGAATGTACATGCCAGGGCCTCCAGCCACTGCAAACAAACTCCAGACATGTGCACCCCCTTGTGCATCTGGCTTAAGTGGTCCTGGAGAATCAAACCTGGGTCCTTTGGCTTTATAGGCAAATACCTCAACAAGTAAGCCATTTCCCCAACTTTTTTGTTTGTTTGTTTGTTTGTTTGTTTGTTTGTTTGTTTTTCAAGGTAGGGTCATGCTTTAGCCCAGGAAGACCTGGAATTCACTATGTAGTCTCAAGGTGGCCATGAACTCACAGAAATCCTCCTACCTCTGCCTCCCTAGTGCTGGGATCAAAGGCATGTGCCAGCACACCCAGCTAACCTTGTAAAATCTTAATCTTTGCTTGTTGTTGTTGGATCATGGGCTTATGGAAACTCTGAACCCTATTCCGCAGAAAAGTGCTCCTCATGTATACACACATGTAACAAGTACTCCATTTTAGGTTATCTGAGGGCTGAAGCTAACACATTAATCTAAATTAAGACAACAAAAAAAGCAAATTGTCTTAGAAATGTTCCAGCCTTTATTATTTAGTGTCCAATTCGAAGCCTAGAGACAATTCTGGGTCTTAATGATATGGACAATAATAATTAAATTTTTCTGGTATTCTTGATTTGCCCAACATACAGTACTGACTTTCATTATTCATAATAGTTGTATTATATAAAGCTGTACCAGATACTAAATTAACACATTGCTTCTAGGCAAAACGAAAGGCCAGGTTCCTGTGAGTATCTAATTACAACATTTTCATGAACCAATCAAAACATAACTTTTGTTTGTCTTTATTTTTATAACACATAAAAGTTGGTTCATTAATGCTGAGCTCATAGCCAGGAACCCCACAACTAATGACTGAGCAGAGCTTAGTGAACCCACAGGTCTTCTCCCTGAGTCACATCACAGCCTTTTTGTGCTGGGGGCACTGACAGCAAACCAGGGCTGTGCCTGAGGGTCACTCACGGCAAAGTCATCAGCACATGCGCTGCCCTGTGAAAACGCTGTCATGTGTGGACCATGAACAGGACTCTCGTTGACAACATGCACCAAGAAGGCCGAGTTGCCCTTGCTGTTTCAACTAAAAGCATTTATGCTAGGTGGCTCTATTTTTGCCATGCGTGTCTGTGATGACTTTAGGCTTAGCTGCAGATATAATAACGACGAGTGGCTCTCTTCTCAAGTGCACACGGAGGCTCACACGTCTGGAGTTCGATTGCAGTGGCTGGAGGACCTGGCATACCAATTTTCTTTTCTTTCTCTTCACTCACTCTCACATTAAGAAAAAAAAAAAAAAAAGGCAGCCTGCCAGGCTGTCCTCAGACAAAACATAAGTGACTGCAGAGTTCGCTCACCATCTGGGGACCAGGAAGCAAGACCTCAGGAGCCCTGAAGGTGCTGGTAACTTGCTCATGCACTGCCCATTCCCCATAACTGAAAGAAACACAACCGATGGTTTACATATGGTCTAGTTTATGGAATTAGATTATAGCATCCCTATAATACTATGTCAAGGGGCCAAATAAAATTTATCAAGTAGGCAAATTCACAAATACATGAGGTATGGCCAAAACAGAGTAAGCCCTATAACCTAGAGGTTGACAGGTCTGTTCTCTTTAACACATAATACTTTGTAGTTTTGTGCATAATTCAGTATTGCTAGTAAATTTCATTAGTGCTAAAGATTCCATATGTATATTTTTTTAATTTTAAAGAATTTTACCATATATATTACTTTACAGATTATATTATATATTTTATATTATTTATATATGTATACTTTTTAAATCCATTGCCCCAACTCCCATTTCCCTGGGGGCTCTTCTCAGTGGGGCACTCATAATCACTGTGTGGGTATAAAAGCCTCAGTCAGGCCCTATGGGGTCACAGGGTCGCAGGGGACCATGCTTCAGGATAGTCCTACCCACTCCGTGGCTCTTAAATTTTTTCTGCCCCCTCATGCACAATGTATACTTTCATAGAAAATTAAAAACACAATTCACAACATTATTCCATGAAAAATATCTAGGGTTTTTCATAGAAATAAAATTTGTCCCTCGTGCTTTCTGTAGTGTTGCAATTATGAGTCAGAGAGTACTTATAGTGCACAGAAAGCAACTTTGGAATAAAATTATGCTTCGCTTATTTTTCTTTACCAAATAATGGCATCCTGGCTCATCCACATGCAGGCTGAATCTGTACTCAGAAACCAATGTCATTTCGTTTCTCTGCAGCTGCCCGGAAGGATCATACAGGATGTCTTGCCCTGGCCGCTTTGGAGTGTTCCTGTTAGGGACTCATGGGTGACAGAGGATCAGAGTCACCAGAGATGACAGAGCACTGCACCGCAGCCTCACAAGTGACATCCTAGCAAAAGAGAACGCAGAGCTCCAGGTCACACAATAATCTGTAAAATGTGGCTCTGATCCCACTTTTGGCCTCATGCACCCAGAAGCTAAAGTGTAACACATAACCGACAACTTACAAGGAGAGAAGAAAAGAACACCAAAAAACATATGCCCATCTCTGACCAACTTTGCAGTGATTTAAGATAATTTATTCTAACTTAATGGGTACAAAGACGAGAACATATTCATTTTTTAAAACAACGATAGTAAGAACCATTTAAATTTGACTTTGTCTTGAACAAAAGAACTTATATTTAAAAGATGAGAAAACATTCCTTATAGTAAAAAATTAACACATCACCCTGAAAAGATTATTGAATCTTTTCAACTTCAATATCTATTAAGAGCTCCTAGAATGAGAATTCTGCACTCAGTCATTAAGTCATCAATGAAGACTTTGCCTTTAGGTACATGGTTTTGATATTTATTGTCTGAAATCACAGCCACAAGCCACATATGACTATTGAAATTGAAATTTAGTAAGATTTAAATTTCATTTTCTCAGCCACACTAACTGGAATTCCAATGCTCCATAGTTCTGTGAAGATAAAATCACCAGATCTAAAAGTGCAGATTCCCATCTTGTGGATATTTCTGTTGGTCTGTGTTTAACTAAAGCAACATTCTTGGACAATAAAACATAGAGGATTTGTTTGAATTGTTTAATTTCTTGATTTAAAAGTTATAGAGAGTTATAAATGTTCAAAAGCATAGATTTTTATCTGTAGGCACTGGAGAAATTTACATGATTTCAAATTAAGCCCCATTTTCTTCTTTCTTTCCATTCTTCCTCCTTCTATAATCCTTTCCTCCCTTATTCCTTCCTTTCTCATGTGATTTTCAAAGAATATCATCGATCATTTACACAGATGTCTCGGAAAAGAGCAGGTGACCCATGTGTTCTTCTATGAAGGGAAAAGTAAGCAGTGAGTTGAACAGCCTGCTTCTGAGCACGTTGACCTATTTTTATCTGCTCTCTGTAAAAGACTTCTCTCACCTAATGAAATCAACTTGATTATTCTTTGTTATTACTTTTGTTCATGGTATATAGTCATGTTGGTATTCTTAAATGACCTTTTAAGCAAGAGCCTATGTTTTTCTCAGTACCTAATTATTCCATTCTTTATAATTCCAAGCCCCATTGCGTTTGACAAAAAGTAAAAATACCCCATTCTTTAGCGTGCACTCCTTCCATACCTTACACGATGTCTTAGTCCTTATCTCCTGCTGAGACAGAACAGAATTAACTAGATAACTAGTTCTGGAGGTTAAAAGCCTAATATTAGGAGAGTGATACGTGGCAAGGGCCTTTTTAATGTATCATAATATGCTGAAGGATATCACACGTATAACTGTGAAGTCATCTCTCTCTGTTCTTCATATAGGTCATTATGGAGGCTTACATCCATACTCTATAAACCTTGCAAATGTTGACAGCTCCAAACACCATCAAAATGAAAACTTACAGATGCCATTTTGAATATATGAACTTTGACAAACATTCAAATCATAACATGTCTGTGTGAATGGTAGTTTCTAGTTAAACACCTAGTTTTGTTTAGTAAAGCTATTGTTGGTATTTTCAGCACATAACAAGTTTACTATTAAACTGTCCAGGTCATTGAGACTCTAAATTATTATTATACATGATTAAAATGTTCATTTTAAAGTACTTTAACTCAATCACTAGAGAGGTTAAGGCAGTTGGATTAGCATGACTTCAAGACAAGCTTAATTCACATGGTCATCTACAGGCTAACCTGGACTGTGGGGGAGACTCTGGCTCAAAAATCAAAGACAGACAGAAAGAAGAAGAGAGAGAGAGAAAAGAGAGTGAGAGTGAGGGGAAAGGAGACAGAGCAAGAGGGAGAAAAGGAAAGGGGGAAGAAAGGAAGGGAAGGAATACCTTAAATATAAAATATAACCCAACTTCTTATTGTTAATAGGTTAATATATAGTTTCTTTAATTCATTTTTATATGCCAAGGTACATTTTCTGCTGCAATTCATTAGAAAATGAATGTTCCTTTTATAAAAAAAAATGCAGAAATACTTATCTTCCTTGGTAACTATCCATATCATTCTTTGTAACTACTTCTCTACCACCTCTCCCCAGTCTGTATCATTGATAAATCTTATTTTCCTTATATCCGTTATACCATAGTAAAACTTAACTTTTTATAGATTAGCAAAGATTTCAATGTTATTTTATCTGTGCATTTTTAAATGTTTGCATTTGCTAGTTTTGTTATTTCTGCTACCTGTTAACTGGCCAGTGTTAAATTTGGTTGAATCTCTAAGTTGTTAATGGGTATCATGACTGATAGTAATCCAAGTAAGTATTTTAAAATAATTTTCCCACAAAACCAACAACAGTCCCAATTTACTGAGCATAATTAGCCCTTATTTGATCTCACCATGCTCCAAGTCTGGAGTTCAGTCTCTTTCAGATCTCAGTGCAGAGAACTAACCAGAGCTTTGTTTTGCAGCTAGCCAATGACCACGTGGGACCACCATCTGCAGAGTACTCTCCTTGTTAAAAGTAAATTAATGAAGCATTAAAGAAAAACATTAATGACAGATAGATTCCTGATAGGGGAACATGAGGAAATGTCCAAAATAGTGACTGTCACACTGTAGAGGGAAATGTAGCTTGCTACTTTTCTGAAATTGTAATTTGGCAATTCATACCAAATTTATTCCAGGGGCTCCCTTTTAAGAAGTAGTTGGTGTTTTTTTTGTTTTTTTTTAATTTATTTATTTATTTATTTATTTGAGAGTGACAGACATAAAGAGAAAGACAGATAGAGGGAGAGAGAGAGAGTGGGCGCGCCAGGGCTTCCAACCTCTGCAAACGAACTCCAGATGCGTGTGCCCCCTTGTGCATCTGGCTAACGTGGGATCTGGGGAACCAAGCCTCAAACCAGGGTCCTTAGGCTTCACAGGCAAGCGCTTAACCGCTAAGCCATCTCTCCAGCCCAGAAGTAGTTGGTGTTTTATTTCCACTTGTTTTACTTTAAAAAAAAGAAGAAGGGTAGATCATTGAATAGCTATCCAATAAATAGTGTTCAGAATTTATAAATCAGCCATATTCATAATTACTGGGACTTAAAACACTAATTTCAGGTGGAAAAACCTAAACATAATGAAATCGTTTAAATGCTGTATTGCCTTGGATCATTTTATGGCTCTTAAGTTACTGCCCTGATGTGTGATGGCTTGATCTATACATGGGCATAAAACCCATGATTGAGATAAATATAGCCCTTAGCTAAAGGTCAAAGTCACTTACCCGGATAGCTGAGTACTACTATCATTATCAATACGAGCTCACTGTGTATATAAAAATAGAGAGAGAGGCCATGGGGGTATGTGTTTGTGTGTGTGGTATCTATCTTTTAAACATTGACTTCTAAGACAGAAAGAGTGAAGGAGTAAATTCTATGTAGTTTACTTCTGAGTTTCAATCACTGGATATTTGACTTTAATAAATGTAGTACATAGTTCCATGATGCTGACATGAACAGCCAACCAAACACAGTTTTATGTGAGGAAGGTATTCACTTCAAGCTTACAGATCCAGGAAGGAGTTCCATCAATGGCAAAGAAGATGGCTGTCATTCATGAAACCACACATAGAGCAAAACCATCAGTAACCAGCAAACCCCAAAAGTAGGGAGCACAAATGGGCAGCAAGAAGGACCCCAAGAGCTCACACTGCTCTCCACATCTTTGGGCTAGAATTCAGATTCACTCCCAAACACATCTTTTATCTGGACCCCAGGATCTGGCCCCAGTGACATCTCCTCTAGTAAGGGGGCTGGAGGCCCCAGTTACAAGCCTGAAGAAAGATGGGGTTTATACATTCAAACCACCCAAGTAAATACCTCAGTAAACTATTATAAGCCTTACTTTCTTCCCTTGCAAATTCACTTGAATATTTGTCATGTTATATATTCTCTTAAATGTTTTTATAGATGCAAATTTAAATTAGAAAAAAAAAATCTCCTGTCCTCAGGAAGCTCATAGTTTACTGTGAGAAAGAAAAAAAGAACACAAGTAGACATAATACAATGGAAAATATGTTAAATACCCAAGACAGCTTGGCACCCCAGATAAAGTTTATGCATACAGCTAGTCCAAGAACAAAGTTGTGGCGGTGGTAAGACAAGTGTGTTAAGGTGGAAGGTAGGATATGGAAAAATAACTAACTAATTGGAAACAATCCTTTCTCAGGTCTTCTCTGGGTCTGATCTCCATGTTTACCTCATTTAAAATTTGCTATACTCTCATTTACCAGGAGAATTGCAAAGACAGTGGAATTGGTAAATTAAGAAATTCAATTGTTTTCTTATGGACCACAAAAATAGAGAAGATGCTATTAAATGTCACTAAAATATGCATTTTGAATATTTGACTACTTTGCTATAAGTCAAACCAATCACATCTGTCATGACCAAAACAAAAAATGCTTCAAGCATCAACGTAGCTTTCTGCTCCAGGGTGCCTTAATCTCACCTTCCCAGTCGGTACATCACACCTCACAATAGAGGTTAAAGTGGTGTGAAATAAAGACGATGTTAAAACAAAAGTGACTATGAACATTGCTGGACTTGAACAAGGGAAGATCAGAAATGTTGCAGACTGAGAAATAGCTTTTTATCTATTTCCAATCATTATTTTTGATATAGCTGGATTCTATTTCTCCAAACTTTTGTTGATAATCTATTGCTATGTTTATACAGGAGGGAAGTAAATGAAGATTCATGGATTGAATCTATGAATAAGTAAACCAATGAATGAATGAGATCAAAAATAAATACCCATAAATGAAGCCATGGGAAAAATCTGTCCAGTTCTAATTCTCCTTCCCTTGTCTTATGTCTGGAGCACTGTATCAACTCCTACCACAGGTGTCAGCCCCATAGACAGAGGGTTTTTTACCTGCATTTTAAACTGAGGACAGCAAAGCAGGGAAGGAGTTCAGCATTCCTATTCTTAAAGGCATTGTGTAACTCGGGTTCTGAGAAGTCTCAGGGAAGAGAACTCTTTAATTTCCCTGGTAGGTTTTTGTTTTTCTAAAGGGGTCACTGTTCTTTACACCTAGCTGGCACTCATCCTGCCGTGGTTCAGTAGTGAACTGGGCATATGAGAGAGAAAAAAAATGTGAAAGAAAGAATGCTCTTTGGAGATAAGTCTCTGGATTCTTTATTGAGTATCGATTTACAACTTAGCCTATCACCGGGGAGGTCTGGTCCTCGTGTGAGCTGTGGAATCAGGCCTTTCGCTCAGGTATCCTGGCTGGCCAATAGGTACCAACATCCCTGGTCACCTGAATCAGAGGGTTAACAGGCCAAAGGACAAAAACTTGCCTCCCCCTCAAAATAAAGAATTTTCCTAAAGTGGGTAGAAAACCATGCACAAAAGTCAGATAACTGGGAGATCTCCACCAAAGATGCCTAGTCGCACTATAGAAGCCTCCAATGAAACCATACAGAAATTCATTCCCATAACAAAAACACAACCACCAATGAGGCCCTGATTAAAATAACTCACAGAACTTGAAGCTAACTATCAAAGAACCAACAATCGTATCAATGAAATGGAAGTATGCAGTCTTTCCTTCCCCAGCTAACATCAGTACCAACTAGAAGAAAGCCTGTAATATGTGAAGTAAGTCTTACCCTACTGAAATTTAGAATGCAGTCTAGCTATTTCAATGTTTTGTAGCAATTTACCTTCACTTTCAAACCACACTCCAGCAATATTTAAGAAAAATGCTGCTTGTTGATACATGGTAATTCCATGTTCTGAGAAAATACAATTGCCAATTTTTCAGTCTCATTACAAATCAATGAGGCTGTACTCAAATTCTAAGAGGATTTACATAGAAGTCTCTTTATCAAATGTTCCTTTCAATGATGCTATGGATCTGTTTTCTACAAAAGAGTCCAGGTGCAGAGTCCAGGTGCATTATCAAATACAATATGCCAAGTGTTTGAAATGCATAGCAGATGCATTTCTCAAACCTGTGTATCTAGTTCCTATGACTAACTATATCACTATCACCTATTTTTGATAACTTGCTTTCCAAATAATAAAAAGTCAGTTTATGATAAAAGTGTTTGACAACCAGTCATGATTTTTTTTTATTTTTCTTGGACTCTTTGGAGTGAAAAGAGTACTTTCATGGCCCCTGAAATAGTAGAGCAGAATCTTGTCTAGGCCACCAAGACTGCCTCCCCCAGGCGTCTCCATAGTGTTAAGGAAAACTGTAAGGGATTAGAAAAGCAAAGAGAACATGACCTTCTAGTAGTTTGGTGGAATTCGTTTGACAAGAAGGAGAAATGGAGTAAAGTCTCAAGTGGGCATGAGACGCAGGATGCCCAGGAATCAAAACTCTAGCAGCTCATAGATTTAAATAGTGGAGATCTCTCTTGCCCTTTCGTCAGAGATGCCTTGCCTTACAGTAGTTCCTCTTCATCCTTAATGCCATCAGGTTTGATTGTTGTGCTTGTCTTCCTTAATTTTCTTCAGAAAATAAGGAGTTTCTCCTTAAAGGAAAAAAAATAATCAAACAATCAAATGGGAAGATAGAAAGATGCTAAGTGAGAATAGGAAATCCATGTTCAAATCAGAATTAGTGTTTAGAAATTCCTACTAATGCTACAATTCCCAAAGGGAGGTATTTATTTGTATAAGAATTTCCAGTTCATTATTTATAAAAGTGAAGCACTGGAAAATTTTCCCTCATGTTTCATCTATATACCAGTCTCTGAAGGCCAGGATGCTTGTCGTTTTGCTTGCAGTTCCCAGAACCAGAAAATTCCTGTCTGCTCCCACCTTGATAGGGTCTCTGGTAAAAAGCAAAATTTGTAGTAAGAATAATGGTCCTGGTTCTCTCCCTTCATAAGACCCATCATTTTCATGATGAATTATATACTATCTTCTAAGCATTTTTTTTTTCATAGCCACAAGGACATAGATCTGAATGCCTTAAGGACATTCACAAGTCATAAAACATACACGCTTGTTTGACCAACAGCATCAGCCTTTGTGACCCACCCAGCATCCAGGACTGCGTGGTCCTGCTGTGACACTTGATGTGAATCAGGTGCACCCCCGTGTTTCACAAGAGGCCAGAGAGCCAGGTAAGAGGTCAACTTTGCAGAAGGGGGCAAGAGAAACGGAGAACGAAGGCAATCATTTGTGTAACCCATGCAGAGCTTGGCGTTTTTATTTCACAACAAAAGAAAGGAAAGGCAAAATTAAAATGTAGCAGGTTTTCATGCTAAAAGCACTCTAAATATACTGCATATTTTATGGCAGTATTTCCCAGAAAATTATAAAGCTCTCCACGTGAAAGCATCCCTGCCTGTGTACTTTCCACTTCCATTACTCCATTGTTCCCCTGATTTTTTTTTTAATTCCTCGTTTGAAAGGGCAGAATTTTATTCATCATCCAGGTGGAAAGCGTTAAGAGGATCATCTACTGGTAACGAAAATAACAGTCACATGTGTGGCTCACTCATCTTCATACTCACCTTCCAATGTGAGGGCCTTTGGGGACATAATGAGAATTTATCATAAAACAGCAAAATTGTAGTTCTTTTCCAAAAGAAATGTGAAAAAATAATGTTCCAAAAACATTTTATTTAAAAAAAAAAAGATCGGTGCCAGTAACAATGACAAAACCTTTATTGCACCTTTCATATAGCCAATAATCCTTAATATATGTGGATGAAGTAATATTAAATGAAAAAGATTTGGGCTTGCACTAAAGATACACGGTTAGAGCGTCCTTCAGAATAGAGATGTTTCTTAGCTCCGTCCATTTACACATAGAAATCATACGCGGGGGAGGGGACAATAAGAGGCTATTGCCATCTCTATCAGTGACGACTTCTGCTCGGACACAGGCTGCATGGAAAATCCACAAGAGCAAGATGGTGATTGATCCTAGTTGGTGAAGATCATCTTCATGTTTTCTGGGACAGTTCAAGGATTTCTCAGTCTGAGAGGAAATGGTGGGGCAGTCTACCTTAAGGAGCAGCTTCCAGGTCACAGTTGTGTGAGCACCTGAAGATGTCATGAATGACAGAGAAAGGTGTCGACCAAAGCAACCTTAGAAGAAAGTGCCGTCCCGTCACATTGTGAAGATGACCCCCTGCTCCTTTGTTACAAGTCGTGGAAGAATTACATCCAGTTTCTCGTCCAAGACCTCACCAACCCTCACACTGGCTATGCTTCTGTCTTTTGAAAAGATAGTGCTAATCTTTAAGATTGTGTAAGTGAATACATTGGTAACTAAACTCTGACATAGCCTGTAGAAAGACTGATTTTATTTGACCTATGGAAAAATCTATGGAAACATAATAAAAATATGATGGCACTTGAGAGGAGCCCCACACTCACTAATGACTTAGGAAGGACTTTTGTGGGCTTGTGTATTTCAGGTATAAAATTGTCATAGGTATTTAGCAAAAAGAAAGTAAAGAGAGAGAGACAGAGAAAGCAAAAGAGAGAGAGAAGGAAGAAAGGGAGGGAGGAAGAAAGGAAGGAAGAAAGAAAGGAGAGAGAGAGAAAGAAAGAAAAAGAAAGAAAGAAAGAAGGAAAGAAAGAAAGAAAGCAAGGAAGGAAGGAAGGAAGGAAGGAAGGAAGGAAGGAAGGAAGGAAGGAAGAAAGAAAGAAAGATCATGTGAATGCTGGCAAGAGAAGACAATAAAGAAATCATCAATGATCTCAGACCCAAATAAACACTGAGAAGGGGTGGGGCATGGTGTCACATAATGAGGAAAAACCAGATATGCTCCAGAAAGACATCTGCTCTCAGGATAAGGGCTAAAACCCGTTAGCTTACTGATATACTTTAAATTCCTGGTTCTGCCAGAGAGCTTCAAAATCTTCATATAGTTAAAAAAATTAAAAAAAAAAAACTTCTGGGATGTCAAGATTTCTGCAAACACTGCCCAAGGGAGGTCTAAAAACAAACATTTAAGGTCAGTGAGCCATTTCTTTATTGACAGCTGTTTCAACTAGCACTTTTTCAAATGGGAAGAATCAATTTTCCAAACAAGTATTTTATTATAGACTTGGTTTCTTAACCTAAACCAACTACATAACAACTGTAAGTAAGCATTCATCTCACTTTTAAGGTAATTATTAATAAAATACATTGACACTTTCTTATGCTATAATTGTCCTATATTTATAACTTATAACAAATTATTATCCACAATACCATAACCATTTCCATTTGCATTATTGTCACATTCCACTGTGCATGATCATCTGCATAGACAGGTAAATTTCTAGTGAGTAAGTGTTATTCCTTGGAGCTTTAGTTTACAGCAAAAGTGAGCAGGAAATAGAGTCTGTATCTATCCATTTATATTTCCAGAGACACCTCCCACTGTGCACATTCCTCATAAGAGAGGCACATTTGTTATGATCAACAAACACACCATGACATACTTACCACCAGCTGGAGTCTGTTCTGTACCTTAGCCTTGGTGTGGTATGTTCTGCACGTTTCTGCCCATGGCTTGAATAGCTCAATTCTTTTAAGAACTAAAATCCCACTGTCTGATCAATATGGCTTATTCATCCACTCACCTATAGAAGGATTGCCTGATGTCTTCTATATATTGGCCTATATGAATGTGAATATTATAAACATCTTTGTGTAGGGTTTTGTTTATATATAAGACTTAATTTCATTAAATAAATGCCAAAGGATACAGTTGCTACAGTGATGCAAAGAGTCTCATTTTTAAGGAGAATCTGGAAAACTGTCTTGCAAAGAAGATTTCCTAGTCCTTCTCTAGAAGCCATTTTCCCCCTCACATTATGCAGATCTTGCACAGATACCATTAGCCACTATGAGGTCATGAATGTAGCACCGCCTTGTGTCTGGAAGCCAGTGTGTCACAGCACTCCTCCCCATCCTTTACCTTTGGTTCCTACATTCTTCCTCCCACTTCTTCTGAATGGCCCCTGAGCCTTTAAGGATGTGACAGAGATGTCTCCTTTAGTGATGGTCACTCAGCTGTAATTTTTTTCTAAGCACTTTGATGACAAGTAGGTAAATTGCTTGCCTGCAAAGCCTAACGATGGAGGTTCAATTCTCCAGTACCAACATAAAGCCAGATGCACAAAGTGGCCCATGAATTTGGAGTTCATTTGCAGTGGCTGGACGTACTAGGGCACCCATTCTTTGTGTGTTTCTTCTATCCCTCTCTTCTTGCAAATAAATAAACAATAATTTTTAAAAAATGAATAGCAGAACCATAAGCTTCTACTTTTAAATTCTCTTGTATCTCCTAAGTTCCAAAGTATATAATTTCATTTTGCTCTGAGTAAAACCTTTAGCACTTGTTTACCAGTTCTGCTTCCAACAGACACTGTTAATTGCGTTTGTTATTGAAAGCCTATTTCTCCTTCATTTATGAAGATTAATTTATACAAGTTACAGAATTTCAAGTGTAAGGGATTTTTCTTCTTGGCATTTAAAATATTTTACTTTACCCTTTTCCTGACTGTATGATTTCTGAGGAGATAATGAATGCAATTTTCATCTTTGCCCCTCTACATGTTAAGCAGTTTTGTCCCGATTTGTTTTGACAGTTTTCCTGTGTGTGTGACTTTCTGAAGCTTAGATGTGCTCTACAGGGCACAGGAGCTGTCGCTGCTTGTCATGTGTGTGACTGGTCGCTCCATGCTTCCTGGACCTGTGCTTTGGTACCTGCTCTCAACATGAGGAAATCATCACTTATCTTCGTCTCAAAATATTTCTTTGTTCCTCTCCTTTTCCCTCTGTTAATCATGTTAAGTACATTGTACTAATTATAGGTTTCCATCCCACCAATTCTTGAAAAGTCTCTTCTTTTTAAGTCTTTTTTTCACTTTGCATTTCAGTTTTAGGTTTCTATTGTCATAGCTTCAATCTCAGAGAGTCTTTCCTCATCCAAGACTACTGCACACAATTCTAGCACCTTAGAGACATGCTTCATTTTTTGTTAATGTGTTTATAATTTCTATAATTCATTTTGAATTCTTTCCTGGGTTTTCCTCCTTTAATTATGTTATCTTTTTTTTTTTTTTACATGTGTTGTCTACTTTTGCCATCATAGTCCTAAGAATCCTATTCAGAATTTCATTTATTTTTAAATTCTGTTCTGATAAAAATGTTGTGTCCGACTCTGATGCCAATTTGGGTCTTCAAACTGTTTCCTTTCATGAAGCGTAGAACTTTTAGTTAAAAGACAAATATAATGTCCTGAGTATAAGAAACTAATGCAAGGGCCTTTAGTGGCATAGAGGTGATCTCTGCAGGTAACTAAGCCTCATTCTTGCAAAGAGCCTGTGCCCTTCACTCTTGCTTCTCAGTGTCTCCTGTCCTTTGGGGAGGCACAGTGTGGCAGGGGAGGGAGGCAGACTGGGAAATAAATGAGTACAGGAAGAGGAGACCGGAAACTCATCCCCTCCATACCAAAGCTGACCCGTGACAATGGGCATAAAGTAGTGTGCTCGATGCTCACTACCCTAACGGTGGCGGTCCTGAGACTTAGGAGCTCCAGTGTTTCTGTGATTGCTAGTCTTGTCAACTGAATGGGATTTAGAGTAACCATGGAAACAAATCTCTGACCATACCTGTGAGGGCACTTCTAGATAAGAAGAGCCAATATAACTGTGGCCACGGGCCATAGTATTCATAGACAAGGGTTCTGCCTGAGGAAGACAGGAGAGCTAGCTGCATGTTACCGTCTTGTCTCTTTTCCTCCTAATGTCAATGCGATGTCACCAGCTGCCCCATCAGGGTGGAGTGACACCTCCGACCTTCCTTTCTTACGTTGCTTTCCTCAGATATTTATTTCAACAAAAAGGAAAATAACTAGTACAACTTTTTACAGAATTAGCCACTGAGTCTCAAACTGATTTCCAGCGCTAGTGGGTCATTTCATTCCTTGGAGAGGCTCTCCTTGAGCTTTCTCTGTTTTTCAACACTGTCCACACATTCGCAGGGCTCTAGTGCCCACCTATGCCAAAGCAACAGGAGAGGGTTCTAGTGATGTTTCCACACCTGCATGTAGAAGGCTAGAAGGAGCTGGAATTGAGTGTCTCCTTCCTCTGAATAGATGAAGCTCTGCACCAGCATGTTGGGCCCAGTTAAAATTCTGACTCTTGGGTGCAAGCTCTATTGAAATATCTATGAAAAACTGAATGCTCGGGCGTATTTCAAAATGGTTTCTCTTACCCCTGCCAAGGGTTTCTCTTCTCCACCCACTTTGAGAATCTGCTAGAGTGCCGTGAGGTGAAGCTCACAGTAGACAGGTAGGGATGTTCATTGATTTCTCCAGTAATCTCAGCTCTCAGAGTTGCCCACAGTGAGTGTCCATGAATTCATCAATGTTTGGTCTTTGGTATATTCTCTTCTAGAGAGATCAGAGAGAGGGTCTCTGCTCTGTGAGATGCGAGTCTCCAGTTTGAGAACAGTGGTCAGACCTCAGCCTTGCTTCTCTTCCAGATCTAAGAAAGGTTGTGGTTTTATCAGCTGGTTCAGCGATTTCCTTGTACTTGAACAAAGCAACAACATCTCATCTTAAAAGCAGGACTAAAATAAAAGCAAGAAACAAATGGAGAAGGAAGGAGCAAGTGACTATCCAAACCTGCTTAGTCTGAGGCTGGGTTATAACCTTATGTTGCTAACTGCAAAAAGCCAGACTTTTTCTTATCCATTAAAAAATTAAGGGAATAATTGTGACAGCAATTCAAATTCTTATAATAAGTAAAAAATTAAAAAGGCCAAAAAATTCTAAAGAGCTGTGGTAACCCCACGGTGAATTCCAGAAAGCCCACTGAGGAGGATCCTCAGTGGAATGGGGCAGGGAGGAAGGAATGATGGCACTAATGCATGATGTGTTCATACAAAGTTTATACTTATAATAATAAATAAATAAAATAGGGGGCTGGAGAGATGGGTTAGCAGTTAACATACTTGCCTTACAAAAGCCAAAGGACCCAGGTTCAATTCCCCAGGACTCACCTATGACAGATACACAAGATGGCACATATATCTGAAGTTCCTTTGCAGGTGCTGGAGGACCTGGTGTGTCTCTCTCTCTCTCTCTCTCTCTCTCTCTCTCTCTCTCTCCCTCTTCATCTCTCAAATAAACAGATAAAAAGATTAAATAAAAAAATGATAAATGAATAACAGAGTTGTGGTTATTTAAGTTATGAAAGTTTATATCTAGCTATAGTTTATTCAGTGTGACTTATAATAACTGAGCAAAATGTGATGGGCATAATGGTTATGAAAATTATGCCTATTCTCAAAATGGAATATTAAGAAAACATTGAAGCACAGAAAACTATAATTAGGTAAAAAAATGGTAAGATGTGATTCTCCACCTGACTGCGTTTCTTCACTCTTACATTAACTGAAGAAATATAAACACAAATCAGCTCTATTCAAGATGGATCATGTAAGAAAACAGAAATAAAGTGCCATTTATGTGTACTCAGCTTTTAAAAATAATTTATCTGGATTAAGGTGTACCATCAGTAACATTTTCTTTTTCTTTTTAAATACACAAAGTGGAAGACACTCTACAAGAAGTTAGGAACAAAAAAGAGCTTATTTCTTACAAATTTCATTTAAAACCTAGAATCACAGAAGTCAGTTTTGAGAGGATGAGGAACATCGTTGTTTACATGAAGCGTATGGTAGCACCGTGTCCCAGGTTGTTCCTCCTGCTATAACATCTACTTAAATGAATAGCTGTCCGGAGGCTTTCCAAAATGGAATTGTATGTTCGCTTAAAGTAGGTGATTGTGGCACAACAACATAGAGTATAAAAGGAATGGAACACTCGGCGATTTCTATAGAAAAAGGATTTTAGTAATGTCATTGGGTGCGAGGCACTGTCAAGGGAGGCGTGCACTCAGCCGCATTCAGTGCGCACACACTGTAAGGTGCACACACCTAAGTCCCAGGGAGTAGATAAGCCGGCTGGAAATGTGTTCCTCTCAGGTAGAAGGTTTTTTCTTTTTTTATGGTTCCTTTTCAATAATTCCTTGCAGCTCTAGTTCACACACAATGAATTGTTGCTTTCTATATTGAAGAAGAGAGGGGCAAGAGAAGAAAAAAAAAAACGGTGCTTTTTAAAGCCAACACTAAAGAAAACAGCTCCTTTTGTGTAAAGAGGATCGATAATGGCTTCTGTGTTCTTTCTACTTCTTGTTTGTGTTTTCTATTGATGTGCACAAAACCAAGACGTTTGGCGTTAGTGCTGTTTACTGTTTTGCAGAAAGAAGAAAATAGAAAGCCAAATAATTTTAACCATTTCTTGACCTGTTTTTAAATTCTTCACCTAGTATACCTACCCCAGCATCAATGTGTAGCTAAAGGTCATTATTTTCTCTAAGGCTATGAATGCAAGAATAAAATAAAATCTAATTATATGTATTTCGAGATCAGATTTTTTCAACTCTGACAATTACATAGCAACACCCACCTCTACTCTTCACTATTATTAGAAGATGGCTGCCTCAAATGGCTAAGTAGGATGGAAGAAGGAGAAAACGTCTTCCATGATAATGATCTTTATAAACTGAATTCTTGGACCCTGATT